>NC_089762.1:29563390-29568390 GCF_040412425.1 Macrobrachium rosenbergii | reverse complement strand
ATGGTTTCATTGATTACAGTGTATTTTATTGTGTTTTCTTTAAGATGTGCTCCTAAATATAATTTAAACCATGTCCCTTTTTTGCGTCAGTGTAAGGAATCTATTAACCCCTTTTTTGTTGTATTTCGTTAATTTGTAGTGTTCATCAACCCGAATGGTACGACAAAATTATATTTGTTTTTGGTAAAGTTAAGTCAACTTTGATTAAATTCTGATTGTAATACTATTAAAAATGTAAAATATTGGATATTTTCTCTAATAAGTAAGTATAGCTTAGTTTTACCAGACCACTGAGCTGATTAACAGCTCTCCTAGGGCTGGCCCGAAGGATTACACTTATTTTACGTGGCTAAGAACCAATTGGTTACTTAGCAACGGGACCTACACTTATTGTGGAATCCGAACCACATTATAGTAGAAATGAATTTCTATCACCAGAAATAAATTCCTCTAACTCTTCATCAGCCGGCGGCGGGAATCGAACTCCGGCCCATCGAATGACGGTCTGAAGCTCAACCAACACAAAATTTATATATTGTGTTTTGAAATAAATGAAAAAATGAGTTTTCCACACCAAGACTCGGGGATGAATAAGTTGAAACGAAGAAATAATTTTTTTTAATGCCATATCGAGTTTGGTTTTAACAGTGTTGTGAATCTAGACTAGGTTACATAATGAAAAGAAAAGCCTGCATAACGGCAAAATAATTTTTTTTTCTAAATGCATTCTTCCAATATTCCAGGTGTAATTTTATACTCATACTACAGTAACGTAATCGGATGTCAAGGTGACACGCTCATGACTGCTAAAAGGATTTTCATATAAATTAGAAGCATTTATGACTGTTCGTGTTTTTTTTTATTTAGTCCTTTGGTTAATCGATAATTGTTTTTTTATTATTTTATTAAGTGGACTGCTTTAATCTACGACGTCGTTAAGTTTTATCTCAGAGAAATCGTGGACCTTTGACTTCATTCATTCACCTTGAGAGTCATTGACCCTGGATCTTGCGACGGCAGTCTAAAATACAAATGACAAAATAACAGAGTTTTTTGCCATGGATAAGGTCTATATCATTCAGACACAGTAATTAAATCTGATAGCAAAGGATAACGAGACTGGCAGTTAGTTATTCAGTATTCTAAATAAGAATTTGCGTTAAAAATTTTCTCGTTTAGTTTATCTGAGAAATCGCAAACCATTGGCTTTACTCATTCGCCTTGTATCTTGAGACTGGACAGTGTGATGTACTACAACTGGCAATATAACAGAGGTTTTTCTCCAGGATCATTTGTGTATGTTTTCTCTTTGAACTTTTAAGCTTTTTTTTATAAAGGAATTTTCAACTTGTTTTCATCCTGTCTGTCCAGACACCATTGCTTTCATGGACAATAAACTGAGAAGAAAAAATATTAATGAAATAAACGCGTATTTTATAAAATACGGCGAGCTCTTCCTTGGGAAAGTCGGTAGAGTTTGTGGCCTTGCACTCGTTAGGCCCGAGTTCGCCTCTCCGGCCGGCTAATGAAGAGTTTGAGGAATTTATTTCTGGTGATAGAAATTCATTTCTCACTATAATGTGGTTCGGATTCCACAATAAGCTGTAGTCCCGTTGCTAAGTAACCAATTGGTTCTTAGCCACGTTAAAGTAAGTCTAATCCTTCGGGCCAGCCCTAGGAGAGCTGTTAATCAGCTCAGTGGTCTGGTAAAACTAAGGTATACTTAACTTTTTATAAAATACGGCAGAGCGAATAAGGAAACAACAGAACAGTCACTATAAAAGTGAGGAGTGGCGTGGGGAGGACAGTGGGGTCCGTTGCTGTTTAGGTTAAAAAAAAAAAAAAAAGGTAATGAGTTTTACAACAAGAACTTTGAAAATGGGAAAAGTAATCAGTATACAGCCTAAGCAGGCCACTTAATGTGGGAGTAAAAGTTTAAAAATAAGACTGTGACTATTAGCAATAAAAGAATCATTGTGGACAAAAACAGAATAAAGATTCAAATATCACAAGAGTATTTTAGTTCTGCCCAGACCTTTTCTGTGACAACGCCGTGACTTTGAGAATCAGTCACCAAATTTGATTTAGCCGGATATATGCCCAACGAATCTCGATTTACATAATCAAGAGAGAAGTCTTTCGACAGTTACAATCTCTTTAGTGAGATGGAAACTAAAAGTGGTTGATAGCTAAGATAGTGACGCTGATATGTGGAAGACTCCCAGACGTCTAAGAATTACAGGGCCGTGATTTAAAGGTTAAAATTATACATTTTTTTTCTATATATTCTCAGGATATCTAAGGATTGAACAGAATTGTTTGTTTCAAAGCATCGGCATAAAAACATGGCTTCTCCTAATTCAGTTTCTTTCATGATTTAATTTTGGTATAAGACATCAGCGGATTATTTAATTTTTTATCATTATTTATTGGTGAATGGCGTTCACAGTGCTGTAGGGATCACTGCTACACACTCATACACAACTATATAATATACATACACACACACACACACACACACACACATATATATATATATATATATATATATATATATATATATATATATATATATATATATATATATACATACATACATACATACATACATACGTACATAACCCCCTTTTCCCTTTTTGGAAACAGTAGAACCAGAAGGGTATAGCCTTCTGGGTTTCAGCGGGTCAATAGTGGTGAGGTTGCTAATCCCATGCCCCTTTTCTTGACCACCAACAGGCGCTGCTACCGATTTACAGTTGGGTGGACTAGTGTACAGTAGGCAGTGAGCATTCCAAGGACCGAACGCTGCATGAAGGTATGTATAAATTTATATTAGTGTGCATGAATATCTTGTCATTATTTCAGATGAATTCAGCGACTGCCGAAACAAAACCTCTTAAGAAGTTCATAGACGTTTTTGATCTTACCTGACCACCTGCTGGTGACACCTCAACCTTTCGTTCCTCCTTCCCTCTCCTCCATTTCTCCCAGTCCCTCAGTCAGGCCCTCACCCTTAGGAAGCTCGCCTTCACGCTCGCTTTCGGCCCTTCCCCAGTAGTAGGGCTGTATTCGTAATGCCATTCCAAATATTGCTTGCCCGCGATTCGGAGTCATTTGAGTAGTTGGCACCTGCCCGTATTCATGCTTTGTGGTCAGGTGGTCTTTTAGCTGGTAACAGAATTGGTATCGACAGGGGAATTGTTGCACTGTACTCTCATTCAGTTGACCCTGGTACATTCTCTCTCTCTCTCTCTCTCTCTCTCTCTCTCTCTCTTGTTCAGTTGACTATGGTACATTATCTCTCTCTCTCTCTCTCTCTCTCTCTCTCTCATTCAGTCGACCCTGGTACATTCTCTCTCTCTCTCATTCAGTTGACCCTGGTACAATCTCCCCTCTCTCTCTCTCTCTCTCTCTCTCTCTCTCTCTCTCTCGTTCAGTTGACTATGGTACTCTCTCTCTCTCTCTCTCTCTCTCTCTCTCTCTCTCTCTCTCTCTCTCTCTCTCATTCAGTCGACCCTGGTACATTCTCTCTCTCTCATTCAGTTGACCCTGGTACATCCTCTCTCTCTCTCTCTCTCTCTCTCTCTCTCTCTCTCTCTCTCTCTCTCTCTCTCTCTCTCTCAGGACAGGACTCAGCAGTTTTGGAGTCGAAAAATCGACCACCATAAAAAAATGACAAATTGGTATCGTAAATTCTCCTACATGTTAGCAATAATTCCATGAAGTTATTTTATTATACGTCGATATTTAAAGGGCTTATGCGCGTGGGGATTTAATTAAATGCCCGGCCCGAGCACGTGGTTGATGCTTCAATATATACAAAACTATTTTACAGATTTTTTCACAGTTTTTCCCGATTTTTTTAATGGTGTCTTGTAATGTGCTACTTGGCAACTTCTGAGTGTGGGTTTCCGCCATTAGCTGCCTCGGGCTGCTGCATTTATTATTATTATACAGTGTTGCCACTTTATGGGATTTTTCCCTAAATCTGTGGGAGAAATAGGGCTACGGGGGGGGGGTGTCGTGGGGGAAGAAAATTTTGTGGAATTTTTTGTGGGACAGCTTAAATAATATCGTTATCGCGAAAATCATAAAAAAACAAATAAATAACATTTTCAACTGCAAAATATAAAAGATTATCCAAAAACTCTTTAAAACAAACAGTATATCATTTATATCTAACAACAAAGTTGACATGCCTAACCCTGCTAAATGGGCTCGGACTTGCTCCCCCTGGCCAAGGATATCCATTGTCCATGTCCCCACAGACCCCTTAGTGTAAGGTTGGGAGTTATGCGAAAAGTACGTGAACATTACGTGTTTCAAATTGAATTATTTGAAGGATACAAGTTGCAAAAAAACAAACTTTTGTGGGATGCTCATAAGACCCTCAAAATGAACTTTATATGCTGTTTGTTAGGAAGGTGTTGAAAGAGGTAGTCGGGGTGAATAGGCTGTTTCAAGCTCAGAGTGCTGATATCACAAAGTTAACAGAGGATTTGTTGAACATGTACAGAAATATAATGCTGATAATCGTAGAACCGTCTCACATTTCAAAATGTCCAGTTGAGCAACTTCCAGGGCTAAAGTTTTTAGATCATGTAATGCCAGTATCTGCCATTAATTTTGGTTTTGAGTTTAGCACCGCAGCATCAAAATGTCTCCTTAACAGTACTCAACTCACATATGTTAAAGAGCGCACCAGTACAGAGCTGATGAACTTTGACACGCATTTTCTCGAAACTATGTTTTTTGAGCTTTAATTTGTTATAACTCCACTATTTCATGTTAGAATTCAGTGCACAAGGTCTCATTTTAAAGGGGACACTTTGGGGAAGTATATAACTTATGGATAATGTCCTGTGATACTTAAAATTTGCATGGGAGGATTTTATGATACAAAAAGTGGGGGAAAAATATGATTTTCGAAAATATTCATAATGGCATTACAATTTACAGGAGAGAGTTTTCTGTAGGTCAAAAGCTTTTTTATTATGTGT
>NC_089762.1:29433390-29560890 GCF_040412425.1 Macrobrachium rosenbergii | reverse complement strand
GCCGTCAGTGCACCTCACGTGGTGCACTTTAGGCATTACTTAAGGCTCTTTGCAGCATCCCTTCGGCCTCTAGCTGCAAACGCTTTCATTCCTTTTACTGTACCTCCGTCCGTATTCTCTTTCTTCCATCTGACTTTTCACCCCCTCTAACAATTGTTTCCTAGTGCAGCTGCGAGGTTTCCCCTCCTGTTACACCTTTCAAACCTTCTTACTGTGAATTTCATTTTCAGCGCTGAATGACCTCATTGGTCTCAGCGCTTGGCCTTTGGCCTAAATTCCAAATTCTGCTCTATTCTTATCGCTCTTTCAGGTTATGCCAGAATGCATTTTTAAAGTGACAGTTGAGAAATTATTCCGATGAACGGAACGATTTGACTTGTTATAAAAAATATAACAAATATAATTTCCAAAAGATATTTATGAAGTGCTGGTTCGTGCATCTCGTTTTCAGGAGCAGATATTGCTGAGTATGACTTTCCTCACTGCAGCAGAAGCTTCTGTCTGTTTATCTTTGCCTCCAGTGTGTCTTCCTTTATAAGTTCCCTTCCTGTCTTAAGAAAACGCTTTTATCGTGATGCTGTTTATTTCTGTCTTTTATCTTCGTGATAAGGTCTTATTTCTCTCACTGTCTCTCTCCTTGTATTTATTCTCTCTCTCTCTCTCTCTCTCTCTCTCTCTCTCTCTCTCTCTCTCTCTCTCTCTCTCTCTCTCGTCTTATTTACAGTATTTCTCTATCTTCCTGATAAGATCTTATTTCTCTCTCTCTCTCTCTCTCTCATTTATTTCTATGTCTTCTTGATAAGATCTTATTTCTTTTTTTCTCTCTCTCTCTCTCGTCTTATTTATTTCTCTATCTTCTTGATAAGATCTTATTTCTCTCTCTCTCTCTCTCGTCGTATTTATTTCTTTCTTTAGCTTGATAAGATCTTATTTCTCTCTCTCTCTCTCTCTCTCTCTCTCTCTCTCTCTCTCTCTCTCTCTCTCTCTCTCTTTCTCTTTCTCTTTCTCTTTCTCTCTCTCTCTCTCTCTCTCTCTCTCTCTCTCTCTCTCTCTCTCTCTCTCTCTCGTCAGTGTTGTTGCCCTCGTTGCCTTTTCAGATCCAACAAACTCTCAGAACAGTGGACAGTAAACCTGAAATATCAGACTGCCAGCGGAAACGTTCCTGGGATGTTTTGAGAATGTAAATTAGCGCTCAGAGCAGCTTTGGGCTAAACTTCATATCCACTCTGTTTTGCAAGGTTGAATTAATATCTAAGCAGACAGGAGGAACCTTTCTCTCTCTTTTTCCTCTCTGTGTCCCTCTCTCTCTCTCTCTCTCTCTCTCTCTCTCTCTCTCTCTCTCTCTCTCTTTATATATAATATAATATATATATATATATATATATATATATATATATATATATATATATATATATATATATATATATATATATATATATATATATATATATATATATATATATATATATATATATATATATATATTATATATATATATATATACAGTATAAAATCGAAGACAGGATTATGATCACTGCTTTTCTCATATTTCGGCTGCTGTATCGTGGATAAACACCCTGAACTAAAAACTTCCACATCATCAGTCGCTTCGAACACATACAGACTCGCCAGCAACCTATCGAACTCCCCCACACAGACTGCACCGTCAAACTATTTGGATTTAGAGTCCCCCCTTCCATTACCTCTTCCACGTCATCTGCCTAGTCCTTTATTGATCTCCCTCTTCAACAGAGCATCATCCTTATCTCATATCTCATTTAACAAAATCAGACAATCTCAAAACACCCTGATTCATCATTACACTCGTATTAACCCGTATCTCCACATTTTTCACCCTCTGAGATCTTGTCACACTTAGTGTGAGCAGGTCATCCTTACAACTTGGTTCAGTCCCTTCGTACATTCCTACTGTCTTCCATTGACGCTCCAGATTTCCACACATTTGGCCCTCTTCATTGGTTCACCTAGTCTGTGATCCCTTCCCCACTCTTCATTATCCAAATGAAATACTCCCAATCACCTGTGGAAATCTAAGCTCCACTTCCCAGTTTCCTTTCAGTCTGCATTTTCTCTCCTGTAGCAAAATTTCTTTCATCTGCCTGGAGCACTTGCTTATATTCACCTTTCGGCTTCCATTGCTTGCTCCTCCTCTTTTCTCATTTCCTTCATAACTGTCATAGCTGTCTTCTTGTATAATTATACTTGATCTTCTCACCTGGCCTGCATCTGCACCTCAGAATGATTATTTCGTCATGTTCTTTTGCATTTAGATTTCTATAATAGCCTTTGCTCTCTTCCTGTATAACTGTACTTGATCTTCTCATCTGCACCTCAGAATGATTACTTCGTCACATTCCCTTGCATTTAGATTTCCCAGGACAACAAGACTGCATATTTTCAAACAAAGTATGGAATAAGTCCAGACTCGGCTAACAGCGCCTTTCATTCTCATGCCTTTCCATTTGTGGCCCATAGGTGCTCAGAATCACAGTTTTTCTACTGCAACACTCTATCTATCCATTCAGTCTTCAAACTTACACTTACTCAGAAATCACAAATTTTCTACTACGACACCTTATCTATTCATTGTCTTCAGACTTACTCATTTGTCTTCATTCACCTGTCCACAGAATCTTCCAGACACTGGAGATCTACCCCTGGCTTAGCTGTACACATTTCCGTTACCAGAGACACAATGAATGGTTGTCTCGCATTCCCGCATATCTTGCTTTTTCACCTTTCTCGCTATAAACGGCATAACATCCATTTTTCCCTCAGTTAATTCAGCCGTCATACATTTCTTCTCAGTTGCAGGACTGAAGCCATGAACTTGCAATTATTTTCTTTTATTAATGGCTCAGGTATGGAGCGCCTTGCTCTCGACCGTTTGGTGGTTTCGCCAAACGCAGAATGGCGAGAATTCTGTCATTTCCATTTGCGATATGGCACAAGATTAAAGTGTGGTTACTTTTGGCGCATTTCTTCCCACCATGTGGAGGTCCATAACCCTTCACTAGTTAGTACTGAGGAACATTGTTACAGGAAATTTCATGTAATATTTCAGCGCGTGACTATGCATATTGTACAGTGAACATTTTAAATAAAAGATAAAAAAAAGTTAGTCTGACAATGTTTGTAATTCAAAACACTGACATTTCACTGGTAATTACACGAGAGAGAGAGAGAGAGAGAGAGAGAGAGAGAGAGAGAGAGAGAGAGAGAGAGAGAGAGAGAGAGAGAGATGAGCACGCTACCATTTCTCAGATAGCTACACATTCGATTTTCAATAATAATTTCTTTTGGTTAAATTTTCCCTTAGTTCTTGTTCTACACTCATTGCGTTATTATTATTCCCGAGACTTTTATGAAACGAAGGACGTAAGTGGTACCGAAACACCAAAGCTACTGGTGGTCACTGAAGGGGCAAGTGTGGGTATGCCACACTTATGCCACACTTCCGTTAGTACTGAATTGCATTTCCTCTCTCATTCCTTCTAGGTAGTGTCACCGTTCTTGATGTGCTGAACAACTTTTTTTTTTAACTTTTGTTGAGAAAATTTATATAGTTTGGCACGTAGTTATTTTTTATAAAAATATATTTTTTATATTATACATATACTTTTTTTTTAGTTGTCGCAGTGTGGTTAATACATCATTTACATCTACGTACCTAAGTCATCTACACAAATGTTACTCCTATGTCTCGAAATGAACATATTATCTAGTAAAAAATAAATGACATTTATCCTCAAGTGCTTTTAACAATATAAATCTTGTTTTGAGCATTCTGCTTTTTAAAAATGAAATCATACTTAACTCATCTGCTAAGGGCATTATTTTATGAAGATACCAAATTCCAGTTATTTATTCACTTATTAATATCATTGCGGTATTTTTATCCTTTTTTGTATAGGCTTGAAAATCCAGTTTTAAAACCTTTAGAAAACTTATTGTATTTATTTTACAAACCTGGCTCAGTCCTTTTTTTTTTTTTTTTTTACCCAGTTCACAACTGTTCTCTTCAATTTATTGACAAAAATAAACTAAATGCATAATAGTTTCAACTTCTCCACAATGACTACGCAGATGAGTACCCGTTATGTTCATCATAAATAACTTATCCTTTGTGGCTAAGACTTTGTGGATATACTGAAACAATATTTCTAGGTTTATTGGGTCAGCCATAATATTCCAGTTAAACAAGGGATAGTTTTCTTCAATATTTGGCAGAGTTGATTCACCTCATCATGTAACAATAAATATGTTTTGATTTTAGCAAAGGATAGGTCGTTATCGTTATTACAGACTGAAATATGTTATTAATTTGTCATAATATGGAGTGCTGAAAATGGCGGATTCCTTAAATTTGTTAAAATCAACAAAGTAAGAAAGTCTCAGCTCACAATAATATGCAGTTATTTCACATCCTGTTGATCTGAACAACTGGTTATTATTCTATGTAGTCAGTCCCAATCCCGCCCCCTCCCCCCCAAAAAAAAAAAAAATTAAGCGAGTTTATCCCCTTTCTTTTTCTTTGTGCTTCATAGCTTCGTCTATTTTCCTCTTCTTCCCTGAAATTATTGCTTACCCCTCTTTCGCTATATTCTGAGAGAGAGAGAGAGAGAGAGAGAGAGAGAGAGAGAGAGAGAGAGAGAGAGAGAGAGTGGAGTGTTTGCAGCTTAATATTCTATACTTGTACGCAAGGTGAAGTAATGGAGAGAGAGAGAGAGAGAGAGAGAGAGAGAGAGAGAGAGAGAGAGAGAGAGAGAGAGAGTTTGCGGCATAAGATTCTATACTTGTACGCAAGGTGAAGTAATGGTGACAGAAAGATTGGCAAAATGAGGAGAGGGGAATAGCCAAGATTAGAAACAGAAAATGGACATAAGAAAGAAGGGAGGAAGACACGAAGGGAAGGAAGGAGAGAGAGAGAGAGAGAGAGAGAGAGAGAGAGAGAGAGAGAGAGAGAGAGAGAGAGAGAGTGAGAGAAGAATTTCGATGTGTAATGAGAATGGGGAGAGGAAAGACGAGTAGCTGTTTTGGGAAGGTAAAAAAATATAGACAGGAAATTAACAGAGCGCGTTGTTAACGATCATGTTTTAGAATTCCGGGTGTGATTCAGTGTCGGAGAATGCGAAATGGTCTCAAAAACTGTAGGTCGAGGAAAGTGAGAATAATGTGGAAATGCCATATGGGAAAGAAAAAAGAAAGTAGAATGCCAGGGAGCAAAACAAGTGTTGAAGTAAAATGGAAGTAAAAGATAATTTAGGCGACTCAAGTTTGAGCGTCAGGAGAATGTGGACGGATACAAATTGAACACTGCTGCAATTTTGATTTGTGACTATGTTGTTGGGATTTGGTTAGCCCATAAAGCAAGAATAAAAGAAAACGATGGTCTTAGACGGTTTATAAAATCAAGGATAATAAAAATAGATATATACTGATAAAATCTTATATGGGTAACTACAGAAAAATATTAACATTGAAATACATAGAGTATTTGTAAAATGTACATGATAAAATATTTGTCAACCGGAATGGTACGATAAAATTATATTCGCTTTGGGCAAAGTTAAGTCAACTTTGATTAAATTCTGATTGTAATACTTTTAAAAATGTAAAATACTGTATATTTTCTCTAATAAAAGAAAAAAAATTGTTTGCTATTTGAATGATTCTTTAACAAGGTCAGTATTTCACTTGTTTGGTTAAAATGTCTATTTTTGTAAATTCATAAACGCATATTGAGTTACAGTGGTAATACATATTTGTAATTGTAATGCATTTTCCTGAAGAATCAGTAAATTCATAAATGTACATTGGATTACAATGGTAATATACATCTTTAAACGTATTTTCCTAAAGAATCAGTAAATCATACATGCATGGTGGATCACAATGTTCTGTATACTGTATTTTCAACTGTAATATGCTTTCATAAAGAATCAGTCTTGTAAAAAGAAAAAAAAAGAGATTTGTGGTAGAATATCTGAACTCAAATACATGCTCATGGAGTATTCCCTCTTAAATTTTTTTTATTATTATTGTAATTATGAATGTAATTGTTACGTAAAATAGTAATAATTATACATCAAAGGAAATGATAATAAGGATCTATTCGTTAACTCAAAGTTGTTCACATTCCAGTGTAACTGAAATGCGTTTCTAATAATGGTACTTTCGTAAAGAGTAAGTTTTCGCTAAAAATGTATTATTATTTACAAAGTATATTTACCAATGGTAGTAACTGTTATTCACTACTTTACTCGAAGCTCTTGGTTGTTTTCACCATTCATGCTAACAGACCAGATTTGGTTGTTTTCATCATTCATGCTAACAGACCAGATTTGGTCATTTTCACCATTCATGCTAACGGACCAGATTTGGTTGTTTTCACCATTCATGCTTACAGACCAGATTTGGTTATCATTCATGCTAGCAGACCAGATTTGGTTGTTTTCACCATTCATGCTAACAGACCAGATTTGGTTGTTTTCACCATTCATGCTAACAGACCAGATTTGGTTGTTTTCACCATTTATGCTAACAGACCAGATTTGGTTGTTTTCACCATTCATTAACAGACCAGATGTGGTTGTTTTCATTATTCATGCTAACAGACCAGATTTGGTTGTTTTCATCATTCATGCTAACAGACCAGATTTGGTTGTTTTCATCATTCATGCTAACAGACCAGATTTGGTTGTTTTCACCATTCATTAACAGACCAGATGTGGTTGTTTTCACCATTCATGCTAACAGACCAGATGTGGTTTTCATCATTCATGCTAACAGACCAGATTTGGTTGTTTTCATCATTCATGCTAACAGACCAGATTTGGTTGTTTTCACCATTCATGCTAATAGACCAGATTTGGTTGTTTTCATCATTCATGCCAACAGAACACGAAGATTTCAACACCACCACCGCAGTTGAAGACTGACAGTGCCACTCATATTTGTCTGAACTCTTGAATTGCATTTAAGCATTTTAAATCCCTATCAATACTCATTACAATAGTTCTTTAATACTCTCATCAATATGTGTTAGTCCTTTAATACTCTCATCCCTATGTATTTTTTCATAAGTGATACACTGGGCCAGCTGTATAGGTGATGCAATAGAGCCAGTTGTTCACTCATGATAAACAATCGGGAGTGAGAAAAATTATATAAGGAAAGGACCAATTAACTCCCATGTCTTGTTTACTAAGGGGCTGTTCCTTGGCGATCATTCAGTGTAGATGGACCCACGAGTGTAAATAGAAATCTTCATTCTTTTCAGTTTTGTTCTGATCATTCCTTTCTTCAGGTAGTGCTGCTTTCTTGCCTTACAATTCTTTAATAATTTATTATCATACATAATTCATTAACAACTTGTTACTTAAAATTCTAAATAATTTGTCTTATGCTTAATTCCTTAATGAAACTTCATGCTTCTCATCGCTCGCAAGTCAATGACTTCGGTACTGTTTCATTAATACATTGCAATGCAAATAAATTGCACTGCGATAAAAGTAACGGCCACTAGTTTCACAAAACATATTTATGATGGAATACTTGACTTTTCACTTCAGCAAGCGAGAACGCAAACGCGCACCCTGACACAGAGGTATTTATATCGGATCTTCTTCGGTGTGTAGCATTCTGTCCTGGAAGGGGAATTTACTACCTTTCAGCTGTTATTTTTTCTTTGTTATGGTAGGAAGAGCAATGAAAGCTTCTCTACACGACTGCTTAACCACGTTCTCTCTCTCTCTCTCTCTCTCTCTCTCTCTCTCTCTCTCTCTCTCTCTCTCTCTCTCTCTCTCTCTCTCTCTCTCTGTGAATGCATATCCCTCTCGACGACCTATTTACGGAAATTATTCTGCTGAGGGATGCAAATGACCTAAAGTTATGTTTTTCCGGTACAGCAGGGGAGACAATCCGGGATTGTTAGTTGAGAACCGGTGATTTCCAAGTGGAATGTGTCAGGTAGCAAATAGAAATGTTTGTATTTTATTTTATTTTTTATTCTGTGCAGTAGAAAAAAATATGATCCAACGAAAATTTAACCTGTTATGAAATTCTACTGGGAAAGGAAACCAATACCATACAGTAGATATTACTAGAAAAAAAACATAGCTTGGTGAAACTGGTCTGAATCAAACGAAAATTGAAACAGTAGCAGACATTCCATCAACAGAAGTTAATGTTTATTCAAAGTTAACAGAAAACTCAAGACCTACTTATCCATTTATATATTGTCAGTACCGTCGTTTCCCTTAGATGGGTAGTGCTGTCAGTGGCCCTCACGTGGTACACTGCAGGCCTCAGTCTTTGCAGCGTCTTTTCGGCCCTTAGCTGTCCCCTTCATTTGTTTTATTGTACCTCCGTTCATTCTTTTCTTTCTTCCTTTTTCCTTCATACCTTCTTAGCGTTCGATTTCCCTTCTCAGCGCTGAACGCTTTGACCTAAATTCTATTCTAAAAATACCGTACTACCGGCAATGATGACATGGGGATTTGAGGCCTATTCGTCACAGACGTTATGGAAAAGAGGTCTATAGTTCAAGATCGTATGGAAAGAGAGGTCTAGTCTTTATGGATTATGGAAATGACAGGATTGATGGTATGGGAATAGAGGTCTATTCCCAAGCAGGATTAATGACCTATGATTTTTTTTTTTCTTTTCAGTGTAATACAACATAGTCAGACGTTTCGTTTCCCTACATTTTTCAATTATGCTTTCGGTGATAATGAAGCTAAACTTGCCAAAGCAACTAAAAGACGGGGGTCGCTAACAAACAATTGCATCAGTGGCGATAATTTCTTTTTTTTGTTGTCTTTAACATTAGAGCTTCATGTCACTTTTAGTTAAATCTTTTACAGTCTTCAGCATTTGTTACAGTAACAACCTTTTTTAGTTAATTCTTTTAGTCTTCAGCATTTGTTACAGTAACAACCTTTTTGATTTTGTAATGTTTTGTATTTCATTATTGAAAAAAGTTGAAAAAGACATTTTGCAAGTGGTCATTTATTTCACGTTTTTACCTTTGAGGAATTTAAAGAATTAAGATCAATGGAAATAAAGAATTACCATCAATTGATATAAATTTATTGACTTGGTTCATCAAGAGTTAGTCTCAATTATAATTACAAATGTAATATTCACACCAAAAATATAGAAAAAATGCCTTGACAAAACCTTAATGTGATGAATAACTGAAGAACAAAACCTTAATGCGCTGGTAACTAATTGAAGAACAAAAACCTTATTGAGCTGGTAATATTAACAAGTTCAAAACCTTAATGAGCTGGTGACACTATTTGAAGAATACACAGACTATAGTGACACTTACAACCTTTACACCTTAATAAAAATTTTCTTGGTTAAATATTTTAAAGCACATTACATCAGTAATATTGATTATTGAGACATCCAGGGACAGTTTAAAGAAACAAAAAAAAAAAAAAAGGATTGTTAATTGTATATGAACACTGGAACCTTGAAAAAAATTAATATCCACCTTTGATATACTTCCTTCATGTGGAGAGAGAGAGAGAGAGAGAGAGAGAGAGAGAGAGAGAGAGAGAGAGAGAGAGAGAGAGAGAGAAAATTATTCTTAGGCAGACAAGATCACAAATTTAAAAGTAAGCTGGCAATCCATTAACTCCTAGGCATTTCTCAGTTTTCATACGCATAACTACCTCGTAAGGGTCCTTGTTCGTGACTAGTACTGTTAACAAATTGTTTACTCTCTACTTTATTCGCTATCTGTTCCAAACCCTCGGATTGCTTTTGGTTGTTTGTGATACGCCCTTAAAGTTCCCTGTAAATACTATTAAACTAGGCCTGAATTGCTCTGTTTTTGTGAGAGTCGTTCCATTTTCTGTTTTTCTTTACCTATTTAGTTTTTTCTTTACCTATTTAGTACCGAGAAAGTTTTTCGCCTTTTATTTTCGCATCCACCTTAGCTCTTATGCTTATTCGAACACATCACAAATTTCGCCCTCTAAGCACTCAGTTGCCACAGTATTAGACAGATTGTTGGAATTTCACTCAGTTGCCACAGTATTAGTCAGATTGTTGGAATTTAACTTCAAATTAAACTTTTCCTATTTTTGACTCATTTCTTAACCTATACCGAGTTTTCACTACATTATGATCTGACCAGGCAACTGGGATGCTTTGTTTTTTGTACCTTACAATCTAATTGTCTAACATAAATATGACCTAATCGAAATCCAGATTTCTTTTTCACATACTTTAGGCTTATGTGGTGATTTGTTAAAGAACATGCATCTCGATAACAGGATACTATCAAAATTACGCTTTTTTCAAGTGTAACAAAGCTGCGAGAAGAGGTTACTATCAGATTTACGTTTTTTCAAGTGTAAAAAAACCTTCGATAAGAGGTTACTAGCAGAATTACGCACTTTTCAAGTGTAACAAAGCCTTCGATAAGAGGTTGCTTCCAGATTTAGAACAGTCTCTTTGGCTTGTTATGCAGTTCCAGTTCCCTGCTAATATCAGATTTTGCAGGGTGTTTCTACACTAGTACAGTATAGCATTTTTGAACAGCTCTTCTCTTTCTAATCTTTTTTCACTACCAGAAGGTGGATAACCATTAACTGGAAATCAACTTCCATAAAGCTACATTTTGCACTGATTTACATTCATTTCCTTACCGAGAATCCTCACCTGCGACATTTTGTTCAACAAAATTTCAAACTATGAAATTAACAAGTTTAATTTGCTTGTTTATACTACACAAAACAATAACATTTATAGTGGATATTGACAACGTAAAAACAAAAAAAATATTACAAGTGGGTCCCTATTACCTATTTTAAACCGTTTTGTCACCGTCCCTGAAGCTTCTCAGGATTTTCCACTTTCGTCTCGACGTTCATCTTCAACCTCAGCTACTTAGCACTTGTCCTTTTCCAGCGTTATTCTGATGCTTGAGCAGTCGCTTGCCAGTATGATTTCGTGTGTTACCCTTTTTAACGTTGTTATTAATGCTGCATTTTTTCCTTTTGTTTTCGCAACTTCCATCGGTGATTACCGATTTTCTAAGTGTAGCATCAGTTTCTTGTTCTCCGTGTACTTGTACTAAAGTTGTTCCACTGACAGCAGGTTCAGCTTCCGAAAAGGGGATGCGAACAAAGGTCTCCCCATTACTTAATTGATCTGAAGTTAACTTTCTCCCTCCGTCGTGCCTTGCGCCGTTTTCCTTTCTTTGGCCGAGACTCTCCTAACCTAATTCTCCTGTCAACATTTTTATCACAGATGCTCAGGTTTCCATACGACTGTTGTTCATTTTCGTCGCCATTCTTTTCATTCGCACTTTTACGTTCGCTCCCTCCAAGATCCAGTGTCAAGATCCCACTGTCAACGAATTCAGCTTGGTGTCTTTGGTCGGAATTTCGTATCAGGAATTTCATTTGACAATTCTAAACCAGTTTATTTCGTGCTCCTTAGTGTTTACTTGTTGGGCGGGAAAAATTTGCAGGAAAACAGTCTAGTTTCTCTTAGTATTACAGTGCTTGTACGATGCATTTTAGGTTCGGACTTGTGTACCTTATTAGCAATTATGGTCATATAATAAAGTTTTTGGTAAAACAGAAACTAGTGAGAAGAAGACAGCTTTCATACCTTGCGTCATTATACCACGAAGAATGTTACGATTTTCTCTCTCTTCCTCTCCTCCAGATGTTACATTTTGCGCAACTTTGTATTACAGAAAGTGCTGAAGAACAAGTAAAATGGTATGTTATGGAAGGTAATGAATTTTTATTCTGCTCAAAAGGGTTCTCTTGAAAGTTTTATGTCCGTTTCAGGATTAACTAAGTAACTTTAGGAGAAAAGTCATTTTCATTTCTCTCACGACTTCATACGTTAGCTTTTTATATCTCCCATTGGCTTTCGGCTTCAAATTTGTTTATTCATCAACTTAATTGCTAAACGGAAAAAATAATACCCTTGTCATAGTTACAAAATGTGTATATTTAACCTCTGGCTTTGAGCCAGGTACTTCCAGCAGTCACGAAGAACAGGCTTACCACATGCAGTAATAATTTTGAGTAATTAACTTGACATGTCAGTTCTTGTTGACAAAGATCAAAAAACTTCCCCTGTTAAGACACTGGTGTCGCATTGTGTCGCATTAAAAAAAAAAAAAAAATTGGTCAGAAAGCTGACAAAGCAGGATACTTTGGTTGGCAAACTAAAATGGTTGGATACCATGGTTCGGTGAAGTTAAATGGTGAGAAAACTAGCAAAGCTGGCTAACATGTTACGGAAGTTATATGGGCTGAAAACTATGGGCAGAAAACAATGGTCACTTCATTCCAGAACTACCATTTTACGAACTACATAAACATGCAGAATAAAAACTTGTTACACCAATTAATTACTGAATCCCTATGTATTAAGTTTCATTAAGGAGCATTTTATGCCTTTCGAAGAGCGAGCTTCATAGCTGCAATTGCATCTTTACAACACTTATAAGAACTTCTGGCATTTGTGCTACTATATGGTAAATAATGGTCTTTCAAATACTGGAGCGTGTTCATGAATGGAAGACCTTTCTTGTGTGGGTATAATACAAGCGTATCGACAACTTTATCGTGAATCACACGCAGCTTGATTAAATCGCTTTCTAGCCCATGGCCAACGAGGATGGTGTTAGGACCCCAAAATGTCCGCAGTTTTCTATGAACGTCTTTCATGGTTGTTGTCACACCAATGAAATCTGAAGACTTGAGTCCTGAAAACTCTGTGTTGTAATCCAAAACTTGATTGTCAGGGATAACCACCGTTTCATAAACCACTTCACATTGGGTGTTTACAACTGACAGGCATCCCACTTCTATACCCCCTTCGGTGTAGACCATTTCAGTGTCAACAGCATAAGCCTGAAGAGATGTCACTGAAGAGTTGTCTTTAGTGAGAAGGAACCCAGTCATGTTGTTCATGTCCAGGGATTCATGGACATGTTGTGGGGCAATCTTGCAAGGTTTTGCTGTGGGTCCGCCACCGCAACATCTATACGGACCTCTTGGGTTTCTACTGTAGGGGTGGTAGCAACAAATTTCAGGCTGAAGAGCTTTGCCATTTTTTTGCACAGAATAAACTTGTCTACATCTCCTGCATTCCCGTGACAAATCGCCTGGCATCTGAGAATACCAATTTCTTGCGTTTGATATTACTGCTTGGCCTTCAACTCTTGGATGGGGACGTGGAAAGCTGAACTGGTGCAATAAGCGTTCAGAGAGGAGATGACGCTCGAGTTTTTTGTACTGGTCACCACAGTCCATTGCTTCTGGTCTGAAAAAAAAATTGGTATATAAATCTCGTATAAATCTCACTCAGAGTTCATAAAAATGTTGCTATATAAATCACACTGCGATTTCATTCCGTTTAACATTATTTACAACAAGAGCTGACCTTGTTTTCTTTTAGAAAGCTAAAATTAAATTCAATTTACACTGGAAGATTAATTTGATCAACTGCTCTCAGAAATAGGAAACTAATTTTGAAGTAGCACTGAAAACGCCATGCAGTATGGGGCCGAAAAATTTTTTTTAAATCAAACCCGTGTAAGGTTGAATATAGGTTGTAACACACTATAAACTAAGGCTCCGAGTTTTCAGTAGTACACATTGTCGACATCTATGAACCTCTATACATTTCTTCCGGCAATACTTTGTTTATTAACGTGAACGGCAGTAATGTAGGTCAGCATCTTGACTTGTACTGTGCGTGAATTTTGGGTATTTTTCCAGAACTGGGAGCCTTAATCCCTTGGTCTGATATTGAGGAACTTTGTAAAGTCTACTTATATTTTAGTTTTCATTGATAAAATTCACTTTCAGAGAATATCGACTTCGTTTTACATTTACCACGATTTCACTTACAGGGATTATCGACTTCGTTTTATTTTACCAAGAATACTTAACTTACTATTAACTATTATCACATTCAGTTCTTCGCCAGCTTTCCTTTGCTTGTACTTGGCCTTTTATCAGCTTCCCTTAATTCGTACTTGGGTCCTTTATTCTTACTTGGGTAAAACTTCCACTATTGCCGCGGCCTGGTTCCCGCCAGTCGCTGACTGGAATATTTACTGCTTTTAGTCAAAGTTTTTGTTATGTTTGTTTAGGTTTATGGTATTCGCTCAATTGTTTTACGTTCATCGCGAAGGGGCTGGTACTGAACACGGCGGCCATTTTGCATGCCAACTGGACGTAGCCAACCTTAGAAGGGTGGAGTAGAAGTTTCTTATACTTGGTCAATCGTAATCCTTTCTTTTTTTTTTTTGTCGCTGGTCTTCTTTCACCAGCTTTCTTTTTATTGTACCTGGTCTCTCTCCAGGTTTCTTTCATTCATAGTTGGTCTTTCCCCACCTTTTCCTATATTCGTACTTGGTCTTTTGCCAACTTTCTTTTTATTCATACTTGGTCTTTTGCCAGCTTTCTTTTTATTCATACTTGGTCTTTTGACAGATTTCTTTTTATTCATACTTGGTCTTTTGCCAGTTTTCTTTTTATTCATACTTGGTCTTTTGACAGCTTCCTTTTTATTCATATTTGGTCTTTTGCCATTTTTATTCATACTTGGTCTTTTGACAGATTTCTTTTTATTCATACTTGGTCTTTTGACAGATTTCTTTTTATTCATACTTGGTCTTTTGCCAGTTTTCTTTTTATTCATACTTGGTCTTTTGACAGATTTCTTTTTATTCATACTTGGTCTTTTGACAGATTTCTTTTTATTCATACTTGGTCTTTTGACAGCTTTCTTTTATTGGTACTTGTTCTTTCGCCGCTTTCTTCTGCCTGTTTTTCTTTAATAGCACTACCGTCTTTAGTTCATCTTTTTCTAAGTCTTCTATGTTTTTGGCATTCACCGTGATTTTTTATTTTTGTTTGTTTTTATGCGCATCCCCGAGTGGCTGGTACTAAAAAGGGGACCCATTTGGCACGTTAACTGGAAGATGCCGAACCTAGAAGGGTGGGCAATAGTACTTTCAAGTTTTACCCACACTTGTCCTTTCGCCAACATTTTAACTTGTACTTGGTCTTTCACCAACTTTCCTTTATTCATACTTGGTCTTTCGCCAGCTTTCCTTTATTTGTACTCGGTCTATAATCTTTGAAACTTATTTACAAAATTTCACCAGAGTTAGTTGGCAAAAGTTGACATTGGTACTCAAAACCAATCTTTTCGATATTTTTGTTTCTCTCTTAATTTAACTATACACAACCGAGACTTTCCCGTGGGAAATAACCTAGTAGAGTAGATACCACGTTCTCTAATAACAAAGGTGGCTAAGTCATGGTAGTACTTCACCAAGCATTATTGTTAAAGGCTTTATGCTGGCAATAAGGAGACATTTACTTTCCTGCGAGATATAACCCAGTATATTAGTACCTAATTTCTCCAACATTTGTGGCTACCCATGCGGTTCTTTCTCACTGCATTTAATGCTAGCAAGGAATAACTTTGTAAAACTAGTGTGGTATCTGATAATATTATTTGGTAAAATTTTACTTTTTAAAATTATTTTCATCGCATTTGCTGTTCTCAAATAAAAATCCCGATCCCGTCTTCGTGTAACTATAGTGGAATGCAATAATAAATTTGGTAAAACTCAACTTTAAAAAATTATTACTTTAGGCCATTCACAATTTGGGCATAAAAGCAATTTTCCCTTTTACTAAATTACGGGAAATGGAAATACCTTATTTTAAATTTGTGCTATTTATGAGTAGTCGTTTTGCACTGATGTTAGACCTGCGGTCACAGCTTGATAATACACTAGAATAACACACGGCCGATTACATTGGAAATTGGGTTTTTCCTGTACTTTTAATGTTACTGATGTTGATGGTGGCGGCGTTTATTGGCGGTCAATTATTATCAATCTCACATTTTTATCCAACAACGTTGGGGACCCTTTGAGGGCGCTGGGTTTTGGGTGGGGGGAAAACACAGGATGAGAGAGCGGACATATTGTTGTGCTGGCCACACTGGAATGGTTCCATGCACGCACAAGGTACCTGGGAGCCACATGTTCAAGAAGGGATCGGCCAGGGGAAGGGAAGGGAAGGGCAAATGGGGGATGGGGGAAAGTAGGGATGCATCAGGGAAGTGATGGAAACTCGCGAGTCATCTATTAAAAGAGAATCGCCTAAATAACAGGAAGTGGGAGGGAACGTTTGAGTGAGGAAGAGGGAGGTGGGAAATGGTGTAGAGATGGAGGGACATGGGAGTGAAGGGGTGCGAGAAGCTAACAGACGAAGAGGAATGGACAGTGGAGTGAGGAACAGACTGATGAAAGGGAGTGGGGGCAAAAGAGTGAAGAAGTGTGTGTGAAATCAGCCATAAGATCAAAGACATATGAATGAATGAAAATCTAAAGAACAAAGACGAATGAATGAAAAGCTAACAAGTGATATAGGTAAATGGTCTAGAGGGCAATAAATGTGGTATAAAAATGTGGGGTTATATGTAATACAAACAAAAAAACACATAATGTACATCACCATAACAGTAATGGAAATATCAATTTCCACGGCAACAGATCAAATGATTTGTACAATATTGTGAAATATGAAAGCGTAGAACCTAGTACTTTTCTTTAAACTGAATTTCGGTATAGCCTACAAAATTATATTTTCTGCGACCGTATTCTAGGGGTACAATCCATAAGTATACCTTAGTTTAACCAGACCACTGAGCTGATTAACAGCTCTCCTAGGCACGGCCCGAAGGATTAGATTTATTTTACGTGGCTAAGAACCAATAGGTTACCTAGCAACGGGGCCTACATGTTATTGTGGAATCCGAACCTTATTATAGCGAGAAATGAATTTCTATCACCAGACATAATATACATTCCTCTTATTCTTCATTGGCCGGTCACAGATTCGAACTGGCGGCCAGCAGAGTGCTGGCCGAAAACGGAACCCCCTCGCCCAGCTGGGCACTGGTACATTTCATAAGTTCACGGCACCTTTCAATTGTGTATGTACAAGCACCAGTTAGTGAAACAATAAAGTTCACCGAGTAATTGACTTTTAAATGAATAAAGCCTTCATTTGGAAGGCAGTCGTAGGCCTCTCAGCAATCAGAAACATTTGTTGTGCCGGGTTCGATGTAATCTTTGATTAGACTATAAATGTGTGAGAATTTGTCTTCGACCGACACAGCAAAAAAATACTCGGGTGTGTCTGCAATTCCCTAATTACCCACCGGCCATCGACTACGCTCCCAATGTTGTATTTCTCTTCCCAGGTTGACCTCATCTACTTTGACAAATGAAGGTCCTACTTTTACAAATACCAATTTGATACAAAAAGGAAGCAAAATGTCAAAATAGTCTCAACATCTAAACGGCCTTTTGAAAACCAGGTGTTCCGGAATAGTGAGCCGTAGAAATGGCACCTGTTTACGTTTTTCTGGCCAAGGGCATAAGACTTATCGCACATGTGGTTTCTTCCTCAATTTCCAGTCTACACTCACTGCCAAATTGGGGGCAAAAACACCAGTTTCTCTTAAAAGTCTGCTCTTGACACAAGTTAATATATTGTAATTACCGAAATAATAAGTGAATTCATAATATTTTCACACAATATTTTCACATGAAATGGGTAAAATTTCACCACACAAGATTTTCACATGAAATGGGTAAAACTTTCACCAAAATATTTTCACATGAAATGGGCAACCTTTCACCACACAACATTTTCACATGAAATGGGTAAACTTTCACCACACTATTTTCACATGAAGTGGGTAAACTTTCACCACTCAATATTTTCACATGAAATGGGTAAACTTTCACGAGTCCACTAAGTGGAGCGGGATGTAGACGGTATGGAATCTATCATTGTTCTGATATGAAGGGAATGAATCACTAGGGGTGATCAAAACACAGATTGGTATGGGTGAAAAGCCTGTTGATTAGTCGAGAGAAGTTTTGGGGGAAATGATGCATTTGAAACAAGACGCCAAAAATGATTCTTGAAGAATGTAGATAGGAATGTGGGAAATCACCAGAGATATGTAGAAACCTACCAACAAATTATTAAGGCAACAAGTTACAAAAGGATACCATCATAATATGAAACTCCACAATTTTCAAGTTATAAAGGGAACAAAGGTAACCTAACCTTTTCTAACCTAACCTTGTAGGCAGTGTTACTTAACGGGGGGGGTCCCATCCACCGGAAACCCCTTTAAAGGAATCCTATTATAAAGGAACGTTTACTAGCCTAGCCTAGCAGCCAGTTGCTTAGCAGGGTGGGGGCGGGGGGGGGTTGAATTGCCTAACCTTCCTTAACCTTACCTAAACTAACTCGGTAGACTGTGTTACTTAGCAGCTCCCGGATCCCCCAGTGAAGGTAAATTCTTGTAAAGGGAAGTATACTAAACATCCTTAACCTAACATACCTTGTTGCTCACAGTTACAATGGACACAACTAGAAAACAAGGGGTTTCCATAAAAGGGGGTATCGACAGTTCTTAAATGCAGATATATCATTAAGAACATTGAGTAACAAAGGAATGGGAAAAATTGGTATGTTGCCTACAGGGACATGCAATATGTGGAAAATGCAGGAAAAGATGCCTAGAAAAACAATGATGGGGAGGAAACTATGAAGTATTACAGAATAATGGGATATACTTGTTATAATGGAAATAGAGAAAAAAGGTTGGTCATCATAAAATACATATGAAAATATATACATAAACAAAAACAATGTTGTAGCAATATACAGCGGAAGATTAATGAAATAATATATGTCATCAATTGCGAACGGATTAATGTACATGAGTGGCAATGAAGAACGTGAAATAAAAGATTGCAAAATTCACAACTGCAAATAAGAAGGAATAACATGTACAGATCATGTTTGATATATTAGGTGGAAACCAAGTAATCCGTCAGTTTCCCTGTGTCAATGAAAATCGTCTGTCTCAGTAAGTCAGCCCACCTCCCTGTGGGATTCAGTCAGGAATAGGAAGAATAAGTATATAACAAAGCGTCCTAGCAAGATTTGAAACATGTAGGGTCGGCGGCAGTCGAACAAAAGGTAGAAGAAAACCAGTGGAGGAGCTATAGGGGAAAGGGGTTGGGGGTGTGGAGAAGAAGAACCTATTACAGAAAAACAGGAAATACTTTTGGTAGCTCCAAAAAACTGTAGAAACAGTTAAGTTAGAAGGAAATAGCCGGCGCGGAGCTACTAAAGATCTACCATACTTTTTATAATGGAAACAAAGAAAAAAAAGGTCATTAGGAAATACAGGAAAAAAAAAAGAAGTAGCGTTATAACAATATAACATGGAATATGATACTGTATAGCGATAATTGTCATTAGTTGGGACATGAACGATTGCAGACCAAGACAGGCAGGATGTAGGAGAGGTAGGAATCAATAAAGATGAAATAAAAGATTGCAAAACAAGACAGGCAGGATGTATATGAGGTAGTTTTCAAAGATGAAAATGGAAAGGTAGGAATTATTAAAGATGAAAATGGAAATATCTTAACTGAGGAAAGAATCTTAATTGAGGAAGAGTGGAAAGAATATTTTTCACAACTAGTAAACACAGATCGAGTGTGAAGAAGGCAACTTTTCCCTCCAGTAGAAAGACCAACAGCAAACATCAGAGAGTGAAGTCGAGAATAAAGAAAGGATATGTAAATAAAGCTGCAGGAAAGTCTGAGGTAACATTGCAAATGATTAAAGCATTGGGCAATCTCGGGAAAGAGTGGGTGCACACAATATTGGAAAACATCTGTGATGTAGGGGAAATGCCAAGGGACTGAAACGATACTTGGATAATTAAAATGCATAAAAAAAGGGGGAAATGCCAAGGGACTGAAACGATAATTGGATAATTAAAATGCATAAAAAATGGAGATATGTTAACCTATGGGAACTACGGAGGTATAAAGGTTTTGGAGCATGTATTCAAGTTACTAGCGAGAATAGTAGAAGGAAGGTCGAGTTGTTAAGATATACATGGGCAGCAGTGGGTTTAGAAAGGAAAGAGCACAGTGGATGGTATTTTTATAGGATGATTTTTATAGGATGACAAGTTCACGAGAAGTATTTAGAAGGAACCAGTTTAGTTTACAAAAGGAGTTATTTATTGGTGTTTGAGAGAGAGAGAGGAGTACTAGGGAAGAAAGTGGACATTGGAAAGACTGAGCTCATGATTAGTGGTAAAGGACATGAAGTTACCATTCAAGTGGAGGATGGTACAATGCTAAAACGGAACAATGAGTTTAACTACTTGGGATCAATAATAACAAGAGGTAGGAGATACTGAGAAAGCAGCGAGACACGACGAAATGGAGTCGTTTCAGACAAGAAAATGCCATTATCATCAGGCCTGTACTATTATTTGGAGCAGAAACTTAGGCACTTATGAGGAAGGCGGAGGGGCTGTTGGAAAGAACCGAGATGAAGATGGTAAAATGGATTGCTGGCTTATCACTACTGGAAACGAGGGAAAGCCAGGATATAAGAAGCATGTGTGGTATATGTAAAGGAGAAGGGTAGAGAAGCTCGTAAGCTCTTCACTGGGTGAGTCGGTAGAACTGAGAAATTCACTCTTCACTGGGTGAGTTGGTAGAACCGAGAAATTCACATCTCGCTATAACGTGGTTCGGATCACAATAAGCTGTAGGTCCCGTTGCTAAGTAACCAATTGGTTCTTAGCCACGTAAAGTAAGTCTAATCTTTCGGGGCCGCCCTAGGAGAGCTGTTAATCAGCTCAGTGGTCTGGTAAAACTAAGGTATACTCAACTTAGAGTAGCTCATCCGAAATACTATGGCCATGTAATAAGAGAGGAGGTGGAACCAATCAAGAGAACTAAGAACATGCCAGTGACGGGGGAGGTGTGTGGGGCGTCAGCGGATCAGATGGATGGATGGATGTGGTGAGGTGCGATTGGGGAGGGGGATTGGGGAGGAAGATGCAAGGAAGAGAAATAGAAAGTTGACTCATGCTATACAGTGGGACTAATGAGGTCGAAAGAACAAATAATCGATTGCAGAACAAAACGACAGCTGTAAACATGAACTAGGAAGGAATAATATGTAAACATCACACATGATTCCCATTTCCTCAACCATTAAAGAGCGTTCTCGATCCCTCCCTATCCCCAACTATTCCTCAAACTGCCATTTTCCTTTAGTATGAATGCTTGAGACGGTTTCCCTCACTTTGGGAGTTCATATTGTACAGTCAGGGAAAAGACTCCTTTTACACCGCTGCGTTCACTAGACACGGTAAATGGCAACGCCGCTTTTGTTTATGTAGTAGAAAATGTTGAAAATATGAATGAATTCTCTGTCTCAAAGGCAAGCCTTATTGGTGGAGACGTTTCCTTACCTGTTAGTATATATATACTTGATTATTTTAAAAGAAACAAAATGACTTGACATAGAAAAAAGTTTACGAACAAACTACAACGTGATTAATGGTTTTATACGTGATTTTTTATTATTATATAAGAAGTTGTATCAGAGGGAAATTACATAACGTAATATTATCATACACTTGCGTTTGGCTCTTGAGACTGACGTAGGAAATAGAGGAGGAGGGACGGGGGGTTGGGGGTGCGTGAGGAGGGAGGAGTTGTTAGTAAGGTAGCGACGATGAACTGTCGAAGCATGTATAGCTCCGTTTCCGATTTTTCTCCCAAATCCTAACCTTTTTGAAGCTAGTTCTGACTTTCCCATTAAAAGGATAAGTAATGTAGCTACAACGACTGAAAATATTGTGTTAATTCCGTCAAACTTTATAATAAAAGTGTAGTTTTCTTACTCCATTTCTTAACAGTGGTTTGCATTAGGATAAATTCAGTGTCTAATACCATAACCTTGACCAGTCCCTATTAAACAATCTTATTATGGCACAGTTTTAATCATAATTTATCAGCCACTTACTGTTGCCAAACGCTCTTTTACTTTCAATTTATACTTAATATTCTTTGTAGCATGGATACTGGAATATAGAATGCATACCTTTCTTGTTTATCATATACAAAAATTCTATTGAAGCCTATAATAAAATAAGCTTTGTCTATTTTCACTGTTGCACGCAAATTTCGTATGTCTTTAGTTCTTGGCTAAGACAAAATAAATATCCTTTTTAATACGAAAAAATCATTAAAAACAATTATTTCACACACACAAAAACAATTTGTTATTCTCACACACACACACACACACACACACACACACACACACACACACAATAATATATATATATATATATATATATATATATATATATATATATATATATATATATATATATATATATATATATATCAGTCATTTATATGTTGGCGTGTCTCTAAGGGATCAATGACCAGCACCAAGTAATTGAAGCATAATTGCTATTAAAGCTAATATTTGCGTCTCAGAGCCAAGAGTCATTGATGGTGCAGCCAACCACCAGACCATGAGTGGAATGTGACCTCCCATGATTTCATAGGTTCATATCATTGATGGTGCAGCCAACCATCAGACCATGAGTGGAATGTGACCTTCTATCATTGATGATGCAGCCAACCATCAGACCATGAGTGGAATGTGACCTTCCATGATTTCATAGGTTCATATCATAAGAACTTGGATCTGGATTCTGTTAATTGAGAAAAGTGTACTAATATCTAGCAGAGAGCATTTATTGCATACTAATATCGTGCATATTTCACAATAAACGCGTGGTCAACATCGCCGGATGAAGCTGTCAGTGGATTATATATATATATATATTAACTAGACGATACTTATCAAGCTATATATTTTCGGTGTTCCTCCCTTGATAGAGGCTGCCTGACTGGTTCTCGAAGCGTCCAAGACAGTAATAAGGAATGTTTGTTTTTCACGTAAATGCTGGAGCAATGGCATGACTTGGCTGTTCACTCATTAATATCATAAAAGAGTGCTGGCCACATTTAAGAAAGTAAATGAGCAAAATAAATTTATGTGAATGTCATTAAGAAGCAATTACATTCGCTGGATACTTGTGTGATTACATACCAACTCTCTCTCGCTCTCTCGTCTTGAGAAAATAGGTTGTGGACAATGAATGTGATTTTATAGTAATTGCATCGATATTTTTTTGTCACTCCCTACCTTCCCCTCGGAACAACTACTTTCTTCCAACCTTTCACCTTCCATCCACCTCCGTCTCCTGTGTCAGTCTCAGGAGCCAAATGACACTGCATGATGATATTACTGTAGGTAATTTCCCTCCTCTAAAGCGTTTTATATAATCCTGAGAAAATACACTTATAAGCCCACTTTTCACGTTGCAGATTGTTCACACAGTTTTTTTACCTCCGTATTTTAGTTTTTGTGAAATAAAGTATGTAAATATATGTTAACTGGTTTCCCCGACTGTACAATACCATAATTAGCTGATTATGTATTTATCTGACTGTCTCCCTCCGCCCCCCCCTCAAACTTTTCCCGAAAGTAGCTGCTCCACTTTTTAACAAAAGTCTCCCCCTGTATCAATGAGCATGCGCAAAAGCACTCCAGGGTGGCCAACATATATAACAACATATATTAGGCTAAAGGTTTGGTAGTTTCATCCTACATATTAAATGAGTATCACTGAAGTAGTGCGGATATAGTGTATTACTGGTGCTTAGTGAATGTTTAGTGTTTAGTGAGTACTTGGTGAATGTTTAGTTAGTGTTTAATGTTAATATGAGTGTTTTGTGAATGTTGAGTGCTTATGAGTGTTTAGAGTATAACGAGTATCAAGTGAGTGTTTAGTAGTACTTACTGAATGTTTAGTGTATATCAAGTGCTTAATGATTGTTTAGTGTATGGCGAGTACTTACTGAATGTTTAGTGTATATCAAGTGCTTAATGAATGTTTAGTGTGTTCAAGTGCTTAGTGAGTGCTTAATGAATGTTTAGTGTGTTTAGTGTCTAATGAATGTTTAGGATTGAGCGAGTGTTTCATGTTTAATGAATGTTTAGATTGAGTGTAGAATGCTGAGTGAATGTTTAGTGAGCGTTTAGTTTCAGTGAGTGTAGAGTACTCAGTGCGTGGTTAGTGTGGAGTGTTGAGTGTTAGGTTATGGTGGGTATTTAGTTAATGTTGAGTGTCTAGTGTGTGTGTTTAATTTTGTACATTACTGGTTAATGAATGTATGCAAAGAAAGGCCTGCTCTTTACAGGAATAATTTATGATTGACATTGTTTAGATCTGGATCCAAGAGTTGATGCTTAGGCCTTGACCGAACCGTTTAGTTCTGGATCCAAGAGTAGATGGTTAGGCCTTGACCGAACCATTTAGATCTGGATCCAAGAGTAGATGCTTAGGCCTTGACCACAATGGTTGGAGTGCTGCAGTCAACCTGTTTTTGTGAAATTGGGTCAATTAATATTAATAATAATAATAATAATAATAATAATAATATTAATAATAATAATAATAATAATAATAGAGCCTTGATGGCTTGGTCGGTAGAGCAGCAGCCTAGGACTTCATAGAGGTCTTTGGCGCGGGTTCAAATCTGCAGCTGACCGGTCAGAGAGGTGGACACTTTGCTTTCAGTGTAGACACCCCGGGATTACGTATGTAATCAACGGATAGGTTTGCTGAAAGCAAACGGGTGTTATAGATTAATACACACAAAAAAGGCCACTCCAACTTATAAAAAAAAAATTAACAAGACACCTCATACGTCTCGATCTGTCGACCTAACCGCCCTGTTCTCCTTGCTGCTGGGAGAAAGGGAGCTGGGGATTTGGTACAATACATGTGCACATTCGTTACCGGGGTCTGGGCGATGTCAGGCAGGGCAGCCGATCAAGGCTACGGCCTACCCCAACGCCAAATCAAAGTCCTTCAAAAAGAAGGCATCGTGCTTACCCCATATAAAAATGGGAAAAAGCACGTTAAACCGAATAACAATAATGATAATAATAATTAGTAAAAATACTAACAGTAATAATCAATATTCGAGACTGCGCTGAACTAATATAACAGTAATAAAATAAAATACAGATATTAGTAAAATAATAAATATTTGATTATACAGATTAAAAGAGATTAAATGCAAAATTCTTTGCTTCAGCTACATAGAACAGACATCAGAAAGAAATATATTACAGTCGGATAGCTATGGAAAGGGGGAGGGGGAGTATTGTCTTACTTTTCAAGTCGTAATTTGATGAGCTCTTTTCAAAAATGTTAGTTACAATTTTATACGGCGTATGTCGTGAAAAATATTGGATCCGTTTTTCTCGACAATCCTTCACATTGTTCAGGATGAGCCGGGGGGAATAATATACTTTAATATAATTCGAGTACCTTCTTTAGTAAAATATAATTACCACATTTATATAATTCGAGTACCTCCTTTAGTAAAATAACCTTACTAATACCCATGTATTTATTTAGTAAAATAACCTTACTAATACCTTATGTATAAATTTTGAAAGGGAACAGAGGTGACGAGGCATGCAGAGGGGGCGATATGCGTTTTTCTCGAAGGCATACCTCAAGGGGCGATATGGATATTTCTCGACGGCATACCTCAAGGGACGATATGGATATTTCTCGACGGCATACCTCAAGGGGCGATACGGATATTTCTCGACGGCATACCTCAAGGGGCGATATGGATATTTCTCGACGGCATACCTCAAGGGACGATATGGATATTTCTCGACGGCATACCTCAAGGGACGATATGGATATTTCTCGACGGCATACCTCAAGGGGCGATATGGATATTTCTCGACGGCATACCTCAAGGGACGATATGAATATTTCTCGACGGCATACCTCAAGGGACGATATGGATATTTCTCGAAGGCGTACCTCAAGGGGCGATATGGATATTTCTCGACGGCATACCTCAAGGGACGATATGGATATTTCTCGAAGGCATACCTCAAGGGGCGATATGGATATTTCTCGAGGGCATACCATTGAGGTGAGTAAGATAAGAACTCTCAAAAAGTCGTCACCTCCCAAGCCAAATCGTTCATTTTAGAGTAAAGAGCTGGTTCATTTAGTACGGAAAATTAATCCCTTCGCTTAGTCGCATGCCATCAGGGACTTGGTTCCCATCGCGACCGCGTACATTTTGTTTTAGAGCGCCACTCACATATAAATAAATCCAAATTCCCTGGAGGAAAATTTCTTTCAAGAAAAGTTCCCGAAGAGTCGCTAACAGTGTAGCCACAACTTTGTTTTCTAGATTTTAGGAGAGATGCTATTATCACTGTGCCACAAATTCTTATCGGCTCGTTTAAATACATGGGCTTGGCACACTTCAGGCTCTTAAAGTACAGGGCTTGGAACACTTCAATCAAGTAACAGAACTTGAAAAGAACTCCGTGACTTAAAAACGATAAGGCTTTGTCATGTTCGAAACCTTTCCGATCCCGATGCACTAATACTGTGTAAATTCACAACAATTATGTGCGGCGTCGATCCCGATGCACTAATAGTGTGTAAATTCACACCAATTACGTGCGGCGTCAATTGTGCGAATGATTAGAATTACAACCATTTTGCCAAATATTAGTCTTGGGTGAAATTTGAAATAACGGAAAATTAGTAAGCTCATGAAATACGACTCGTTTTCATTGGTTCTGAAGTAAGATCCAAATGAAAACCCGGTTTATTATTGGGCGATTTCAATCGTATTCAAAAAGAGGCCTAGTTACATGGTATAAACGTTTCGCCTTGATTGATCTGATGAGTCGCACAAATTAGTTCAAAAAACCCGAGTCACCAAGACGGGGGTATACGCCCCGCAAATGATGTTCGCCAACCACAACAAACCAATGTGACGTAATGATGTACAAACGCACTCATGGGAGCTTAGGAAATCACGGGAAAGCTGAAATTGAAACTTAGAAAAAATCTTCAATTTACATAAATATAACTTTTTAATGTGATACTAGTTTGCGAGAATTATATAGTTTTTTCTTTATTATTTCTAATGAAGGTTCTAAATAATAAAAGCCAGTGTAGGGAAGTTCGGACCGGAAACGAACATTATCCTCCAGAGTGGGGGCGACTTAAATTTCTTCGCCAAAGACATTTGAAAGAAAAAAACTAAAGACCTATTTAACCAAATGGTCTACGACCCTTATTCACAAGCATTATGAAAATAAAATTGATATGACCTGATATGACCACGGGATTAACTATACTAGCATTATAATGTAGCCCAAGAAGATATGAGACAAACAAGATTGCACTTTTGCTCTAACAGCTAACATTTCCTCAATGTTAAGTTAGACAAAAGGTTTTCATTCAGTAGTGGATTACGTCTGGACTTGTACTTACAGATAAAGATTGAAATCGATGGAACTTTCCCCGTGCAATTTCTTGATATGAGGTTCATCAGCAGGTTCTGATATTTTCTTTGCACTAAAATGTACAGACTCTGTTATGGTTACCACCAAGGAGCAAAGGCTTATATATGAGTCGACTCGGTGATTCACAACGTAATGAATGTACAGGTTGCTCACGTTTGCTTCACCACAAACCTATACGCGTTCCGTATGACGGTTTCATCTACGTTCGTATACGAGACGTCACTATTGCTTATTACTCCACAATGTGTGCCAGTCAGGTATGGCCTTGCATTTGCCTCTGTAAAACAAGACAAAAGCAGTTCGTAGATGTGTTTTTGGGTTTCTCTTCATTGCCATTACAGTACGTACAGTACTTACAGCCCCCTTTTTTTTTTTTTTTTATTTCAGGTACAGTTCTAAGACCTGTTCATTTCGTGTCAAGGATCGTTACGGGTATTGATTTTTAACCTTTGCATGCGTAACAACGAATCTGCGTCGCAACACATACACACGCATATAGTATGTATGTATGTATGTATATATGTATATATATATTTAAATATATATAATCATATAATTATATAATATATATATTATATATATATATATATATATATATAATATATATATATATATATATATATATATATATATATATATATATATATATATATATACAAAAACACGTATTTTGATATACATACATATACATATATAAGCATTAAGCCACAAACGTCCTTTAATATCCATTTCACTCTACCTCGGGAATAAGCGAGTTGGATAGTAAAGCACGTTTGTAGCTTAATGCTTGTATATGAATCACGGTGATGTGATAAAAATTCACACGCACACACACATATGTGTGTGTGTGTGATTACTTATTGACTGGAAAAAATTATAGGCAATGAATCTAGTTTCTTTAAGTATTACAGTACTTGGATGATCTATTTTGAATTCGAACTGTAGCTCTTATCATAAGATTTATTTTAATGCAGAGGCCAATTATCTCGAAAAGTAATGTTGTTGTACCTTCACCACGAACTGTTGAGTGGATAGCTTTCATACTTTGTCAATATACCTCGAAGAACATATTCTCTCTCTCTCTCTCACAATGCTGGAAATCAAATTTTGTCCACCCTTCTATTAATGAAAAGGTGCTAAATAAAATGTGAAGTGATGTTTTACAGAAGTTACTGAATTTTATTCTGCTTAAAAGGGTTCTGTTGAATTATTTACGTCTGTTTCAGGATAAACGTAACCGTACGTAACTTCAGGAGAAAAGTAACTTTCATTTCTCTGACGATTTCTTGTTAACTTTTTATCTCCTTCCAATTTGGTGTTCTGCTTTAAAATCCCCCCCCCCCTTACTGCTCCTCTCATATTTCGGCTTCTGTATCGAACACATACAGACTCCAGCAGCGCATCGAACTACCCAACATAGACTGCACCGTCATACGAATTGGATTTCGAGCTCCCTTCCTTCCATTACCTGTTATGTCATCTGCCTAGCGGCCTTTATTGGTCTTCCTCTGCAGCAGAACATTATCCTTATCTCATCATTTTACAAAATCAAAATTGTGACTTTTTTTCCTGTGACTATTTCTGGCCACCTTGTAATCAAGGGTCCTACAAGTTACTCATAGGAATATGCATCTGAAATTGTTGAAGTATGATAATCATTAACCCTTGCTTATTTTAGTGGACTGGGTATGTAACACAAGTTGTATTACTGAAACGAAGGTCATCAGAATTCATGAATAAAACTAAGCATTTAAAAAAAAAAAAAAGATACATCATTTCACCCTTATTAACCCATCACCACCTCGTATTTCCACATTGCCTACCGTCTGACATTTGTCACTCATACTGTGTAAGCAGTTCACCTTTATAACTTGGTTCAACAGTCCCTTTGTACATTCCTACCCAGGCTTCCATTGACGCTCCAGATTTCCACGCATTGTTTTGCACACATTTGGCTCTCTTCCTTGGTTCACCTAGTCTGTGATCCCTTCCCCACTCTTCATAATCGAAATTAAATACTCGCAGTTACCTGTGGAAATGCCAGCTCCACTTCCCAATATACTTTCCTGTTTACCTATACTTGTTCTTTTCCTGTTTACCTATACTTGTTCTTCTCACCGGGCCTATGTCTGCACCTCAGAATGCTCATTTCATCACTTTCTTTTGCATTTAGATTTCTCAGCACAACCACCTTTTGCATATTTCCAAACCCAGTTTAGAATAAGTCCAGACTCGCCTAACAGGACCTTTCACTCTCATGCCTTTCCGTTTCTGGTCCTTGTGTGCTTAGAATCGGCGTTTTTCTACTGCAGTGCTACCTATCCATTTAGTCTTCAACTTACACTTACTCAGATTCACAATTTTCCTACTGCAACACTGCTTATCGATTCACTTTTCAAACTAGAGATTTACAAAATTTTGCCACTGCAACACTACCTATTCATTCACTCAGACTTCAGATTCACAAACTTTTGCTATTGCAACACTACCAATACATTCACTCTTCAGACTGAGAACCAAGAATTTGGTAATGCAACACTACCTATCGATTCACTCTTTGGAATTGGGAGTAGCAAAATTTTGCTACTGCAACACTACTTATCCATTGTCTTCAGACTTAGTCATTTGTATTCATTCACCTGCCTGCCGAGTCTTCCAGACATTGGAGGACTACCCGACATAGCTCTACATTCATCAGTTACCCGAGAAACTGACAGGGCTGAAGCCATGAACTTCGAACACCAAACGCAGAGAGGCGAGAATCCTGTCATTTCCAATTGCGACATGGCACAAGATTAAAGTGTGGTTACTTTTGGCGCATTTTTTCCCACTTTGTGTGGTCCACAAACCCTTCACTAGATGGTCTGACAATATTTGTACTTCTAAAAATTGACACTTCACTGGTAATATATATATATATATATATATATATATATATATATATATATATATATATATATATATATATATATAGAGAGAGAGAGAGAGAGAGAGAGAGAGAGAGAGAGAGAGAGAGAGAGAGAGAGAGAGAGAGAAATTTCAATGTCTAACGAGAATGGAGAGAGAGAAAGACGGGTAGCTGTTTGGGGAAGGTCAAAAAATATAGACAAACGAAATTAACAGAGCGCGCTATTCGCGATTATGTTTTAGAATTCCTGGTGTGATTCAGTGTCGGAGAATGCGCAATGGTCTCAAAACCCTGTAGGTCGAGGAAAGTGAGTATAATGTGAAAATGCCATAAGGGAATCAGACAAAGTAGACTGTAGGGAGACAAAAAACCGTCCAAGTAAAATGAAGTAAAAGATAATTTAGAGGAATTGAGCATCTGAAGAATGCGGACGGATACAAATTACGATTCTCCAACTTACGTCAGCTTTTGAATGATTCTTTAAACAGCAAGGTCAGTATTAAATGTCACCTATTCGGTTAAAGTGTCTATTTTTGAAAATTCATAAGCGTATATTGGATTACATTAGTATTACATATTCGTAATTGTAATTAATTTTCCTGAAGGATCAGTAAGCTTATAAATATACATTGGATTACAATGGTAATATGCATTTTTAATTGTAATGTATTTTCCTAAATTGTAATGTGCTTTTCTTAGTGAAGGTATCGTAAAAAAAAAAAAAAAAAAGCAAGTGTTAGAATGTACGAACTCGAATACTGTATGACAATGTTAATTTTCTCCTATAAATGTTAATGAAACTCTCTCAAGTAATATAGTATTTAAAAGAAAATGAAAGTTATCTTCGTTCATTCTAAGTTGTCAGTAAAGGGTACGCTTTCGCTTTCATTTAAGTACATTTACCGTTGGTGTCGACTGATGTTTACTATCACTATCGACTCGAAGCTCTTGGTACGACACTCTTTACACCATTCATGCTAACAGACCATCTGGGTTAAAAGACTGTCAATGATAAGTCGGATGTCTGAATGTATTTCTGAAGTGATACCAACAGGAAGAGAGAACGTGTAAGGGAAAGGACCATTGAACTTCCATGTCATGCTCACTAAGGGCAGTCATTTAAGGGAGTGCTTCCTTGCCGTACAATACTTTAATAATTGTCTGGCAGTTTTCTTCTCGTCCCACTCGACTTCCTCTTCTCTTTCAGCATGCAAGACCGCACACACTAACTCACTCACGCAGAAAGAGACAGTTATTTAAATATCGGATCGTCTTTGATGGGCAGTAGTCTGTTCTTGAAGGGGAAATGCACTGATTTCAGGTTATTTTCTTCTTTGCTTACAGTAAGCTGAATGAAAGCTCTACGACTGGTTAGTCAATCCCTCGTGTTCTTTCTCGCGGCCAACATCGAATACCCGCCTCAACGACACATTTAGGGAATTACTGTGCTGTGGGATGGAATTGCACCTTTCACTCTCTCCAAAAATCGATTCATAATGCAAGGGGGGAGGGGGGGTGGCTTCCTCCTGTTATACAGCGTTATTTTCCACGTGTAGGCCTCAATGACCTAGTAGTCGAAGCAGATGACCTTGGTAATTCTGTAGTTGTGGAATACCATGTGGACGATAGATGGAAATTTCAGAGCAGCGTTGTCGTCTCGTCTTTTCCCGATACCATTTGAACAATAGATGGCACAGTTAGATGGAATGTTCGTGCAGCAGTGGTAGTCTTATTGCTAATATTACCAGGCATGTTGCTGGTATGCAAACTTATGGCCTAGTTCCAGACGGTCTGGAAAGCGGTCTATTCTTTATTGTTTTGGAAACGATAGGCTTATTTGTTACAGGGTTCAGCAGCACTGATTTTTTTTTTTTTCTGATTATTTTCCTATTACAGATTTGGTAGTATTGCTGGTGGACTTCTCTATTTCCCATTACACTTTTGGTACTGGTGAACTTGTCTTCATTTATCGTTTATTTCCCCACTACAATTTGGACTTCTCTATTTCCCATTACACTTTTGGTACTGGTGAACTTGTCTTTATTTATTTCTTTATTTATCGTCTATTTTCCCATTACATTTTGGTACCCATGCTGTTGGACTTATTTTTTTTATTTACTTATTTTTTTTATTTATCCCGTCTATTTTTCCCCATTACAATTTTGGTACTGATGGACTTGTCTATTTTCCCATGAGAGAGAGAGAGAGAGAGAGAGAGAGAGAGGGGTTGTGCGTGTTTTTGGAAAATTAGCATTTTATTACAGTACACCTTTTTGCCTTTGTATTGTTTTGAATTTCACTTTATATTTATTGAAAAACTTAGTTTTTGCAGTTGGTCTATTTACGTTTCAATCCTGGAGATAAAAGAATCAGTCGACGTAAATTTATTGACTGGTGTTCAGGAAATACCTTAAAATTTAATATTCAGTTGATATGGTAAGGAACAGTCTTGACGACCTTAATGAGGAAGCTGACAAAATTACGTCGTATTGTCCTACTTTTAAGTGGACAAGTACACGAACTAAATGAGGGAGCTGGTAATATTAAGCGACAATCAAGTCCTTTTTAGTGGACAGTTTTACAGCTAATAAAAATAATACCTTGACTGGTACAGTATTCTAAGGAACACATGAACACAGCTAACTGATATCAGTTAAGTATACAGGGCAGTTGAATTTATTGTATATGAGTGACATACACGTTTAGTAAAGTATACAGGGCAGTTGAATTTATTGTATATGAGTGACACACACTCTTCAGGCATATGCAAGGAACACTACATGAACACAGTTAAGACAGGGCAATTGAATTTATTGTATTTGAGTGATATATACATGAACACAGTTAATACAGGGCAATTGAATTTATTGTATTTGAGTGATATACACGAACGAACGAAGAGAGAGAGAGAGAGAGAGAGAGAGAGAGAGAGAGAGAGAGAGAGAGAGAGAGAGAAGAGAGAGAGAACTTTTTTACTGATAACGTTTTCTGTGTGAGAGAGAGAGAGAGAGAGAGAGAGAGAGAGAGAGAGAGAGAGAGAGAGACCCACGTATTGTTTAGCGAGACTTAAATCAGGAAAAAAAATATTCCACTGATAAGGTATTCTAAGGGATAAACAAAAAAAAATAATTTAATATTAATGACACTGTCATCCACAATCATTATACAACATTTGCATACGTACAATTATATTAATAAAAACCTTTGGAAAATGTCATCATCCACAATCATTATTCAAATTTATCATCCACAATCATTATACAAAATTTGAAAAGTACAAATATTAATAAAAATACTGGGCATCACAATATTTCCTTACAAAACAAAATTGTGGTAATATTTATTCATTGTAAACATTTACAGTTGTGGCTTACAATTACCAACGCTAGATTACAGTTAACTGCCATGACAATATTTCCACCACGCTAGATTACAGTTAATTGCCATGACAATATTTCCATCGTGATTTTGACGGTAAGGAATAAGAAATGTTACTACTCTTACTATGAGAAATTTTCAACGTTAAGGAATAAGAAATGTTACTACTATTACTATGAGAAATTTTCAATCATTTAAATGTGCCGAATTGTTTGAACCTAGTTGGACATAATTCACACAAATTTTTGAATCTAAGTTATACACAGTAGCCGGTCTACATTACACGGTAGCTGTCGAATGTGCATCTTGCCTGCAGGAACATTATTTTGGTTGGACATAGGTTATACATGGTAGGTGTCGAAAAGTGCACCTTTGCCAGCAGCAATATTTCGGTTGGACCCAAGTTACGTGTATAGCTGTCAATTGTGCATCTTTGCCTGCAGCAACATTATTTCAGCAACATTATTTCGGTCAAGTCAAGAAATGTTTGGAGTTTGCTCGCCCTTATGACCTAAATTCAATAAAAAAACACCAAAGGCAATATTTACGAGTAACCGTTATATGACCTACATGACCAAGGCTTCAGTGCGAATCTATCTAGATCTTTGCTCAAAATACATGGTTTCCTCTTTAATGTTATTTTAAAACCGAATACCTTGGTACAGTAAGATGACTTTTCAATATCATTAGTTTACATAATATAACTTTTCAATACGATTAGTTTACATAATACAATCAAGCACATGGCAACACTCAAATGTAACAATCACTTGACTACACATACACATTGCCTAATAATGTCGTTAGCTACAACTTCAACACATTCACCCAAGGGTCTTCTCGGCTGTTTAAATTTTCTCTCGCAATTTTACTCTAAATGCAATACCAAGTAAATTCTTTAGGCCGTGGCTTTGCTTACTTTTTTCGGCATTTTTCTCTAATTGTAGGATCAAATGAATTCTGAAGACCTTTGGCTTGTGTAGTTGTTTCATTAACCTTTTTTAAAGCAAGTTTCATAGCTACTACTGCATGTTCTGTAACGGTTTCTTTACCGGTTGTATTAGAAGTACTAGCGGATCGTAAACGTTTCTCTCTCAAATACGTTAACTCTATCAAATACTCTGGGAGAGCGGGTGGGAGACTTTTCTTGTGCGAGTGTAAGTCCTGTGAACTAGCACTTACTGGGGGAGGTTTCGTGTGCGAGTATAAGACCTGTGAACTAGCCATAGCACTTTCTGGGGGAGGTTTCTTGTGCGAGTATAAGACCTCTGAACTAGCCAATGGTAATTGTTTCTCTTTCGAATAATGTAATGTGTTCGTGGATAGACAACCTTCCTGACGACCCTCCTTGTGCAAGTATAAGACCCGTGTATCCACAACTTTATCATGAATCACACGCAGTCCGATTAAATCTTCATCTAACCGATGGCCGACTAGGATAGTGTTAGGGCCCCAAAGGTTCTGCAGTACTTGATGATCGTCTTTTATGGTGGATGTTACACCGATGAAGTCTCTATACCCGAGTCCTGTGAACTCGGTGTTGTAATCCAAAATAGGATTATCAGGAGCAACCATTGTTTCATATACCACTTTGCATTGCATGTCAACAACTGACAGGAATACAACTTCTAAACCCCGTTCTGTGTATATCATTTCTGTGCCAACAGCGTAGGCTTCACGAGATGGTACTTTGTTGTCCTTGCTTAGTAAGAACCCAGTCATTTTACTCAAGTCTATCTCATTATTGACGTGTTGTATGGCAGTCCTGCAAGGTTCTGAGTATTCGTTGCCACCGCAACACACATACAGATTGCGTTTGTTTAAGCTGTAGGCATGGTAATGGCAAGTTTCAGTCCACCTACTGCTGTCAGCTTTGTTGTAGTACACTTTACATCTACTGCACTTCTTTGTCAGACCACTACCTACCACATACTTATTTCCTACATTTGATATTACTGCTTGGCCTGGAAGAATTGGATGGGGACGTGGAAAGCTGTACTGGTACATCAGGGGTTCAGTGAGGATGTAACGCTCAAGGTTCCTGTACTGGTCACCTCCAGAGTCCATGGCCTTAGTCTGTAAATAAAAAGCAAATTCTATATAAGCTTTCTTTAAACAAGTTTCCTAGAATATTGTTGATATCAGATCATGTTCGCTACTACAGCGATTACTAGTTTTCCTTTTAATAATGTTTTTGGGGGAGGAATATAGAATTGAGGCCATTTTGAAGGAAGAATATAGAATTGAGGCCAGCGGCCAAGCACTGGGACCTATGAAGTCATTCAATGCTGAAAGGGAAATTGGCAGTACATGGTTTTCAAGGTGTAACAGGAAGAAAGCTTTGCAGTTGCACCTTGAAACAATTATTGGAAGAGGGGAGAATATGAACGGAGGTAAAATGGGGAAAAAAGAGAATATGAACGGAGGTGAGGTAAAAGGAATGAAAGGGTGCAGCCTGGGGTTAAGGGCACGCTGCAAAACTCAGGGCTGGCGCGGAAAGAGAGAATACGAGCGAGGGGAACGTAAAAGGTATGTAAGGGGTGGTGTAGAAGATTTGTAGAAGATTTTTAGATTAATTTTTTACAGGGTTTTCCGAAAATGTCCACTCATCTGAACGTTCTGACACACATCTAGTTCCGTATAGTGATATGGACCGTTTTGTTTCGACGTTTTGCGTTTCTATTAAAAATTTAGAACTACAGTTAATAGTACGGTATGAAGTAACGGTAGGTATGGTACAGCATCATATGCAGGGGTGTATCTCAATATTGATCACCATTGTAAGCGCATCACAGGCAGTGTGTCCTCGTACAGTATATTTGCTCTTGGTTTTCAAAAAAATTCCACGGTCCCTGCACGCTTGTTTCACCGGCGATACTAAGCATATTTAATATATATTTATATATTACATATTCATCAAGGGAACATTTTGTTTACAAGTGAATTCTAGGTCTGCCTTTCCATTATTATTAGGACATTAAAATTCAGCTGCAAGATACAACTTTTTGGTCTAATATTAAAGTTACTCAAACTTTTAGTTGACAAAATTCAGCTTCTGGAAATATTGCCCTTTACCAATGAAGTCCATCCAAAGAGGGATTTCCATACGCTTTCTTCCCAAGAAAGAGCACGGGTACGTCTGTTTGGAACGGTTTACATCCCGTTCGACTAGTGGAATAACATTTACATTATGGGTACAGTGTCCCACCAAGGCAGCACCATACACGGCGTTCAGGACATACAACGATTGCACTGGCAATAGCAACAGGGCTAAAAGTGCAGAACTAGTTTCTGTAAGATAATAACAGGAGACGAGGTAATACTTATCACGTAATTTGTTCATAGCGAACGGCACTACGATCCAATAATCACACGGAAATTGTATTTGGTTGCGCAGTATGGCGGGAAAGGGTGAGGGAACATGCAGTGTAAACTCGACTAAAAAAAAAAAAAAAAAAAAAAATAAATATATATATATAAAATATATATATATATATATATATATATATATATATATATATATATATATATATATATATATATATATATATATCTTCTAGTATACTTTTGTTAAAAAAAAATATAAATATATATATATATACATATCTTCTAGTATACTTTTGCTTAGGAAACTTATTCCCGAGCTTTAGGTAATTTCACTAAAGCCGACAAATATTACTTTTAAAAAAACTTTTGCCACTAAAGCCGATAAATATTACTTTTAATTTACGAAACACTTTTGCAACTCGGCTTTAGACGAAGCCTCCTAAGCAGAAAATGCTCCCAAGCCTTCATAAGGGACGGGTTTTCCACGGTGAAACGTGCCCAACCATTTCAATTCCAAATAACTTGCAGGGGTTGAAATTCACCCTATTGACTTGGAGATAGTCGAACGCTAAGTTTCTTGTTAGGTTTACAACTGACGGGAAAGAGGTGAATGGTTGGAATTTAAGGGCGAAGGGTTTACGGGCAAGACTCTTGTGGGTCACAACGTACGGGTTGCTTACACGTTCTGTTCGATGGTTTCATTTACGTTCATGTGACTAGCTTATTATTGCACAGTGATCATCAGGAGGAAATTTGTGGAACTGAATTTAGTGTGGTCTTGCATTTAAATGCTTTTGGAAACAGGAAAAGTTCCTGAATGTGTTTTTGCCATTACAAATTGTACAGTACTTATATCCCTTTGTTTTTTTTTTTCTTTTCAATTTCAGGTACAATTCTAAAACCTGTTTATTTCGTGTACCAAGATCGCTATGGCGTTAGTGTACAGGTATTGATTTTTAACCGTTTCACGCGTAACAACGAATCTGCGTCGCAGCACACACACATATATAGTGTATATATACACGTGAGAGTTTTATGTAAATTTATATAGGCTATATATATAATTTATATATATGTACATATGTGTATGTGTATATATATACACACACATATGTGTATATATATATATATGTGTATATATATATATATATATATATATATATATATATATATATATATATATATATATATATATATATATATATATATAATGGTCATATGGTAATAAATTCACAGGAAAAAAATGACAAAAAAATTCACAATTTTCGCTAGGAAAAAGTCACGGGAAAAAAAGTCCCATTAATTTACAGTCTTTTGTTTTATGTTTTTACGATATCCCCAACGGCCTTGTACTAAACACGCCGCGAAGGTGGGTACATAACGTGCTAAAACACTGGGGGGTCACTATCTAGGAAAGATTAATGTGACTTTCTTCCCGTAACTTTTTTCTCTGACTTTTTTACCTGGATACACACACAAATATAATATATATATATATATATATATATATATATATATATATATATATATATATATATATATATATATATATATGAGAATGAGTGTTTTATTACTTATTGACTGGAAACATTTTGTGTGCAAAAAATTAGTTTCTCAAAAGTATTACGTGGATAATCTATTTTGGATTCGAACAGTTGGTCTTACCTTAAGATTTCTTTCAATGCCGAGGCCAGTTCTTTGGAAACAGGTAATTATGTATTAATAATTGATCAGTAATTAGAGTAATAATAATAAGTTTTTGGTGCACCAGGAACTATTGAGTGGACAGCTTCCATACCCTCTGCCATTATACCTCGAAGAATTCTCTCTCTCTCTCTCTCTCTCTCTCTCTCTCTCTCTCTCTCTCTCTCTCTCTCTCTCTCTGCGAGAAGAAGAAGAAGACCGTTTGTAAACAAGCTTTGTGTGAAGCTCTCTATATAATGAGTTTTTGTGCAAGTTCTAGTGATACTACACCTTTCACCGTGTTATATAAGTTACAGTAAGACTCAGTGACCATTTTAGTAACAACAGTGTGTATATAGGATTTTTATACTAGTCTGTAGCCACGATATAAAAACTCTTACCCGTGGCATACCCACTCGGTCAGCGGCGCCTCAGTTCGCGCATGCGCAGTGTATGTGTGATGTCACACTTGTGACGTGAAAAGGCTGCTGATTCACTAATAATGGATTACTCCGGACCAGCCTCTGTTTCTGAGGTTGAAAATGATCTGCACCTGACTGATGATGAGGATGCAGATATGACTCATTGGCCACCACTCACACAATCTCTTCCTCATAAGCCCTCCAGTACTGTTGCTAATACCCCCATGAAGCGCCCAGTGGATTATGGGTCAGATACTAGCAGTGCTCCACAGTCTCCTGCTGCTAAAACATCCAAATGTCAAGAGTTTTTCACTAGACAAAAGAGTGATGTCACTCTGCCTCACCCCCCTACACGACTTGCTTCCTCTGCTACCCCAGCTTTTGCTCCCCGTGATGAATATGTTAGGTTGGTCTTCAAAGAAAATTTGAGCACTGACACTAAACTACGATGGCTGACTGAAGTAAACAGAACCTTCAATCTTGATAAGGAGCTGGCAGAGGTGAAGATGTCTGCTATCACATCTAAATTTGTATATATTGCAAGGAGTCGTGAGGACATAATTGGCAGGGTGAAGGGTGGTGAATTTCTGTCCATAACCCTGGATATTCAAGATTCAATAGACAGACCCCGTAAGTATTTAACATATCTCATTACTCGTTACCCTATTGAAGCAGACCCTAACCTTGCTAAGGAACTGCCTGGTGTATACAGTGCACGAAGATTTCTTCAAAATGGGAACCCTATTAATCGCATTGTCATCACATGGAGTCTACTAGAACCACCACCATCTGTTTATGAGTTTTCCTTCCTCCCTTGCCTCCCTCCTTGTGAATTACGCAGGATGAAGGATGATCAGCCCAACTGTTTCAACTGCTGGGGTACTGGCCATATCTCCCGATATTGCTCTGCCTCACCTAAGTGTGCCTGGTGTGCTGCAGCCCATTCCACACGCACCTGTCCATACCGTAAACCTGTTACTGATGCTTCCACCTCATTGTCAGAATCATCATCAACTCCAGAGACTGTGCATTGGAAATGCCCTCGTTGTGATAAAGCAGGGGTTAATGTTTGGCATGGATGCTCCAGACGGTCACGTGCTGCCACGCAGTCACTTCCACTGACACCACCACCACAACCAGCGTCAACCTCCTCGTTATGCCCTCCTGAATCAGCTGAAATTTCAAAACTTCGTAAGGCTGTTGCTGCATTGGAATCGCACTGTACAGCACTAACGACACGCTTTGATGCTATTGATGCACGCTTCGATAGCTTGATCGTTCAGCAGGCTACCACTGCAAGTAACCTCGACACACTAGTCAAGGCACAACAAGTTCTCATAACCTCTGTTGCCTCACTTACTGAGAAGCTAGATACTGTTGCCTCTTGTCTTGAAAGGGTCAGTGGCCTCATGCCAGCTCAGCCTCCTACACTTGGTGCACCATCTAACAGTGCTGCTTCTCCGGTACATGCTCGACCTGTCTCTCGCAGCGTTAAGGGTAAACCTCGCTAGACTCATGCAACTACATGTCCTTTCATGGAATGCCCTTGAATTAGACAATTCTCCAGACTCACTGCACTCAGGACATATGTTTATCGCCATCACCCACAAGTAATATTTATTCAAGAAGCCTTCCCTGGCGGTGCTCAGCCAGGTGATGAAGCTCCAACACTCTCCGGTTATGTTTCATATGTACATCATGTCAGGAATGGTCTTATTACTTACATCCATTCTACTCTCCCTCATCAACTCCTTCGCTCATCAGCAGATATTAACATGACCTTCCAACTTTTTCAGGTTAAGATAGGTGATGGTCATATTCGATTATGCAATGTTTACTCTGCCCCTGGCTTAATTAACCTCTCAGCACTTCCTACACCTACAAACCTTGGCATGATCTACATGGGTGATTTCAATGCCAGACACCCAGATCTTGGTGATGTCTCTCCGATTTCCAACCGCAGTGGAGTTCCTCTGCTCAGCTACATCCATCGTTACCATTTAACCCGCTGGGATACAGGTGGTGCCACACACATCCGGGGGGGCACTCTTGATCATATCCTTACATCTGGGCTCGTGGCATCACATGTCTCCTGTCATTCTGTTCCTTCGCTCTTTTCTGACCACGTTGCCTTATGTCTACAGTATGCAATACAGACTCATCCAAGTGACCCCTATCATCGTACCCGCATCACCATTCCACCCAAGTACTGCCCAACATATGTTTCATACATCTCCTCTGTCCTACCTACTTTTGATAAACACTCTCCAGAACGCCTGTATAATTCTTTGGTAAAAGCTACCCATGACTTCTATCAACTATATATTGTCAGACCTCACATTAAAAGTCATCTTGTTGCCCATGCGTGGACCTTGGATCAACGCATTATGCAAGCAGAGAGAGTTGCGGCCGATGCTGGCCTTGCCTTTCAGACACAACCGACACCCAATCATCTACTTCAATATCAGCAGGCGAGGGATGATTTAGTTGCTCTCCAGAAGTGTGTCTACACTGAGTCATGGCATAAATACACTGACCTAATTAACCACCAGACTAGCGTTGGGACCATGTGGCATCTCATCGAAAGGACTGTCAAGAAAAAAACCACATGTGCACTTCATCACAGTCCACAAGCATATGCCCAGGATCTCATCACTACTTGGTCAACCCAGTCACGGTCCAGTAATCTCCCTGTACAAATCCAAGAAGCACTTTCTTCCCAGAGCAACTTACGCAACCTTCGACTGATGGCTGCGTTGTTGGAATCAGACGAGGAGGACAAAGAGCTGATCACCGAGGATGAGCTGCGACGCGCTGTTATGGGAAATAAGAATTCTGCTCCTGGAGATGATGGCCTTACTTATCAAGTGCTTCGTCTCCTCCAGAAGGTTCCTGGAAATCCTCTTCTACAATTGTATAATCTTTGCTACCAACATGGATATGTACCTGCTGCCTGGATCATTAGCACAATTATTCCTATCCCAAAGCCTGGAACTGATAAATACCGGCCTATCTCCCTCACCTCATGTTTTAGTAAAGTATTTGAGCGTATATTACTAACCAGGCTAATGCACCGGTTACAAGGAAAACTCTCTCCCCATTTGTATGGCTTTCTTCCACAGAGGAGTACTCATCACTGTTTAGCTGAACTCTACTCCCGATTGTCCCCCAACAGTGTAGTTGCCTTCCTTGACCTCAAAAGTGCTTTTGATATAGCCAACAGGGATATAATTCTTGATCAGCTTGTCGAATTTGGTGTCAGAGGAAACCTTCTGAAGTGGATAAACGGTTATCTCAGTAACAGAAAATCACGTGTTTTCTTTAAGGGTGCGTGTAGCTCCTATGAAAATTTTGAGCTTGGCACACCTCAGGGCGGTGTATTGAGCCCTTTTCTTTTTAATATTCTTATGCACCGTGTACTGTCTCTCCTCCCTGCTATCCCTGGAACCACTGTAACCTGCTATGCTGATGATGTCTGCATCCACTCCACTACCCCTCAAGACCTTCAGCGTGTCCTTCAAGAATTCTACAGGTCCTGTACCTCCTGTGGCCTCATACTCTCCCCAGAAAAAAGCAGAATCTTCTCTGCCCGGAATCTCGAGACCTGCCAGTGTTCATTATGGGTGGGAATATTATACCTCACTGCACACAGTATACATATCTAGGTGCACCAGTCAGGATCACCCTGCTATACCTGCACGCCAACGAATCCACCCCATGGTGAAAAACCTTCTTGATCGACTGGAGCCTCGCTTCACTCCCATCAAGTGGCTTGCCACCAGGGCCACAGGTATATCTATCCCCGTGGCTAGAACCCTCTATATCCTCTTCCTAAGGTCAGTTGTTGACTATTTATCTCCTGCTTTAATTCAATTACCCAGACAGGCGTTACAACCTCTAGAACAGTTCCAAAATAGAGTAATGAGGTTTATCCTAGGATGCCCTCCTTCCACTCGGATAGTCAACATGCAGACCTGAACTCATGTTACCTCCATTAATAGAGAGAATTTATGCCAATGTAACTTTGTTTTCTGTTAAATGTCTACACTCTCCACAATTTACTCCAAACTTCTCTGCTGTACTCAGAGCATCACTTGACGAAGATGCACCAAGACCTCAACTCCGGCCAGGGGGCCATAACCTAGTTAGGGCAGTATGTGAAAATCTTCGACACCTTGATATCGTTGTACCTGAGCAAGTAGTCATCCAAGATTTGCCACCATGGCGGGTTCCTATTCCTGCTGTCACTTTCACACCAACCTCTAAAGATGCCCATCCCAGTCTACAGAAGCAGTTGGTTTTGGAAACAATAGCCAAAGTGTCAATTTCAGTTCCTGCAGGACACCACATCTACGTGGACGGCTCAGTACAGGCAGATGGAAGTGCAGCATGTGCTATGTTCTCCCCCACTTTAGAATCTCCTGAGGGTGGGTGGCATGGTCGCAGGTTGCCAAACTCATCCAGTTCCACTTATTGCGAACTTCAAGGTATATGGGATGCAGTAACCCTACTTGTTAGAAGAAATGTGAATGGATTGGTGATCTGTGACTCCAAATCTGCACTCCAGGCATTGACATCTTCTAGGCCCAGCTGTGGCCGTGTTGTGCGAGACATATTGTGTCAACTCGCTGCTGCTTACAATGCCTCGCTTGTCTTGTCCTTCATGTGGATGCCCTCCCATATTGGGCTTGCTGGGAATGACATGGTGGACAGTCTTGCTAAAGCTGCCTGCACGCTTGAACTTGATGACAGAAATGTTGAGCCCTCACTTCGCTGCCTTAAACATAGAATATATTCAGCAGCTTTTGCCTGTACAGTACAGCGTAGGGATGCAGAGAGGGGCACTAGTGTTTCCATACAACATCATGATAACTTTCTGCAGGGCCGTCACAAGTACCGGCGGACGTGGACTCATTGTGCGAGGCATAATGTCGTAAGTGCCAGGATAAGGTTGGGATATCATCCTGTGTGGCAGGTTGGACAGACACTAGATATACCACACTACACCTCATGTAAACTGTGTAACCTTGCTAATGCCAATAACCTTGAACACTACTGCCTTCATTGCCCCACTGTCAGGAATCTGTTACCTCAAGGACAAAATTTACTTCAAACCTGCCAATATTTACTCAAAGATGACCACCTAGACTTAATTTTGACTCGTCATCCACACTTTGGTGGCTGCTAAACTGTCTGTTGCAGTTGTTGTGATAATGGAATACGATCTCATATATGTTATTTTTGTAACTGATATACTGATAATTCAATGCTGTAATTTTTTTCTGTTGATTTCTGATGTACTGTAAGTAACTGCTAATATGTAACTTTGTTTGACGTCTTTGGGCGTAATAAATTTATTAAATAATTAAATAATCTCTCTCTCTGCTAGAAATCACATTTTGCCCAAACTTGTATTAAAGAAAGTGCTAAAGAAAAAATAAATGTTATGCAAGGTAATGAATTTTTATTCTGCATAAAAGGATTCTCTTGAAATATATACAGTATATGTTTGTTTCGGGATAACTGTAAGTAACTTCAGGAGAAAAACAATATTCATTTCTCAGACGACTTCATGTTATTTTTTTATAGATCCCAATTTGGTTTTCAGATTGAAATTTTTTTTCATCACCTTTTATAACGCCCCATTTTCCTACAATGCATATTTTTTATTTTTGCAGTAAGGTGTATAATGTATTTAGGTGGTTCAAAAATAAATTTACATTAATGTACTCTATTATGAACAGAGATTGGCTAAAACTTTTAATGTTTGGCTTTGATTACATAAGAAACAAAGATAAAAACACAACAAGCTTATTGATATGTAACTATCTTTATTGTATATGGATAAGTAGAGTTAAAAACTTTAATGAAATAGAAACCTTTGGTTTTCTCAAAGGTAAAATCAATTGAAAATCAATTGTAACGGATAGATTTATGGAAGAAGTCTTTTAAACTCGAGTTAAACTCGAATTATTATATATATATATAACAAATATTACTGTAAAAATTATCGTGTAAATGAAAACTGCGATGTTTGTAAATAAATCTTATTGAATTAAATAACATTTTTTTTTCGTGCTAATACAAAACCAAAAAATATGCACTGCCTTCTTTGTCAGTTTGCCAGTTTATTTGTTATTCTTTTTTGTTTTTGTCACCGTAGTCGCAATCTGCGTATATTTAACCCTTGGCTTTGAATATTGTAGCCAAAGAATAATGTATATTGTGCATTGAATATTTTAAATGAAAAAACCCTTGGCTTTGAGGCAGGCACTTCCAGCAGTCACGAAGAGCAGGAATATTCCCCGTAGGGAGGTAGTGCCGTCAGTACACCTCACGGGGCGAACTGTAGGCATTACAAAAGTTTTTTTGCAGCGTCCCTCCGGCCCCCAGCTGCAACCCCTTTCATTCCTTTTACTGTACCTCCATTCATATCATCTTTCTTCCACCTTGCTATCCACCATCTCCTAACAATTGTTTCATAGTGCAACTGGGAGGTTTTCTACTTGTTACACCTTACAAACCTACCTACTCTCAATTTCCTTTCCAGCCCTGAATGACCTCTTAGGTCCCCAGTGCTTGGCCTTTGGCCAAAACTATATTCCGTTCCATTCCATTCCAAGAACAGTGATATCAGTTGCAGTATTAATTTTGAGTTTAATTGACATATCAAATCTTGTACAGAAAGATCAAAAGACTCCTCCGTTAAGATTATTATCCTCACTGGTGTCGCCATTTAAAAAAAAAAAAAAAAAAACTCACCCGTAGAATCCCCGCCCCCTACCGTCCCCATTCAGCTCCCTTGCATATATGTTCCATAGTGGCAATATGAGAGACGGTCATCAATGACAGGCTCCGTAGGGGGTTAGTACCGTCAGTGCACCTCATGCGGTGCACTGTGGGCATTACTTGAGGTTCTTTGCGGCGTCCCTTAGGCCCCTAGCTGCATCCGCTTTCATTCCTTTTACTGTACCTCCTTTCATATTTTTTCTTCCTTCTTACTTTCCACCCTCTCCTAACAATTGATTCATAGTGCAACTGCCAGTTCTTCCTCCTGTTTCATATTTCAAACCGTTTTTACTGTCAATTTCCGTTTCAGCGCTGAATGACCTCATAGGCCCCAGCGGTTGGCCTTTGGCCTAAACTCTGTATTCTATTCTATTCCATCAATAGAATACTGTATGGAAGTTTCGTCGGACTAGTGTTTTTTTTTTTTTTGCAGTTTTACGGTTATTTTACAGTATTTACATAATTTTACAATAATAATTTTTCTTCTTACCAGGAATACAATATTAGTTAGGTGTCTTGACATCTGATTATCAGTTGTCAGGTTAAACCCATAAAAAGGAAGTATTTTTTTTATTATTTTGCTTATATGGGTGGATATAAAGAGTGACTGAAACCATTCGATTCTGTTCTACAGTTTGGTAGATTTGGTTACCTACGCCAACGGTGCCGGAAGAGGATAGGTGTCATTTCAGCAGTGTGGGCACGTCAGCATCTGTATCTCAAGTATGGATCCGCAGGGGGCTAGTGCCGCCGGTGCCTCATGCGGTGCACTGTAGGCATTAGTTAAGGTTCTTTGCAGCGTTCCCTCGGCCCCTAGTTGCAACCCATTTCATTCCTTTTACTATACCTCCATTCATGTTCTCTTTCTTCCATCTTATTTTCCACCCCCTCCTAACATTTGCTTCATAGTCCAACTGCGAGGTTTTCTACTCCGTTCAAACCTTTTTACTTCGTTTCCCTTTCAACGTCGAATGACTTCATGGGTCCAGCGGTTGTCCTTTGGCCCAAATTTTATATTCCAGTTCCAACAACGCACTCATAAACATAGAACTTTTCGGCGGTTTCTGATTTGATATTCGGGTAGCCTTGTTGGAGGCATGTTTACCAGTGTTGTATTATAAATTTAAACTGTATTGTAGCTCAGTATACAGTAATTCAGCGAGAGAAGGCTAAGCCTTGAAAGTCTTTGGTGTATCACTCCTAGCCATCTGATTGCTTAGGTTAGGCAAATTCGAACCCAAAGGTTAACCAGTGCATTTTCGAGAGGGATTCGCTTTGCTTTAAAGCTTCGAAGCACGCCAGATTAGTATGGTAGGATTTGTGTAAGGGATAAAGAGTATCCTTTATCTCTTTAGTTACCTCCGAGAGAGAGAGAGAGAGAGAGAGAGAGAGAGAGGATAAAGTTGTAGAGACCACCCGTGAATTTTACAAATATATCATCACGTGTTAACTCTAATGATTTTTACTCACATATCGATCAGTATGTGTCTATAGATATAGATATGTATATGTAATGAATATTATTTCGGAATACATCTTTCTAACTATGATTACTGTGAAGATGAAGCAGCGGAGAGAGAGAGAGAGAGAGAGTCTCGGTGTATTGTTTTTGTATCACTTGCTGATACAGCGCTGTCAAAGCAAAGCTCGAAGACACAACAGGGATGTACGAGGCATGATTATCTGTTGTCAGTTACCCGAATAACAGAGTAACATTCATCTAATGTGTAACAAATACATTTCTTCTGTTTTAAGTCGGAAACGACAATTGATTATTTATCATAATCGATTTTATCATTACTTTTACTCTACAAGCTCTAGTGCACAAATTTGTGCGTGCGTGTATCTGTTAACGCGCAAGCACGGGTGTGGCCTGAACCACCACTCTCGGGGATTCGAGTGCAGGTCGTGACTTGTGAGAACGGTAACACGCTCACCATTTGTGTTAAGACTTGAAAATAAAATACAGAATAAGAGAATGTGTTCTTCTATAACAATTCTTGTTTCAACAAACCTGTGAGGCTCTTCAGAGAAGCCCTCACAACATACATGTATTCATAGCATGTATTTTTGCCATAAAGCTTTGTGCCTCTCTGCAGGGAATGGCACGAGGAGGGTAACAAATATCCGATTTCTCAGGAAATCTCTCGGGATGAGGTTGAAAGACCCACAGTCTCTGTCTTGATCATAGCAGATGGTCGGGTGAACTGGTGTGAGGTCGGCCGAGAGGGCTTTTCCAGAGATGTAACCGAGTACTGGGACCTTCCTTGAAAAAAGCGGGACGCCACATCTTAAAAACTAAACATAGAATTGTCTTGAAAATAATCTCATTATGTTTAACACACACAAATTTCACGTGCGAGTAAACATTTTTAACTTAACCTAACTCTAACCTAGGGGCATGAGAAAAAAAAAACCGGGGCCGTGCAATACCAGTATACATCTCAGGAATTTGCGGCCGAGAGCAACACATGCACCTGTCAATCGTAATCCAAGAACTGCACCACACAGACGCAATGTCCATATACCACTATATATTATATATACATGTATATGTACATATATATTACAATATATATATATACTCGTATATATATTGTAGTATAGGGATGAGACTGCCAGACTTGCCCCTTTCGTCTTACACCCACACCAGGCGCTGGTTCCCGTTTACAACTGGGTGGATTGGTAGGGAGTAGGTCTTCTTCCCCCCTCCCCCCTTTTCTGTGTCAGTTGTGTGTGTTTATATATATATGTACATATAAATATATGCACAACGTAGGAATATATATATATATATATATATATATATATATATATATATATATATATATATATATATAAATATATATATATATATATACACATTCTATATATTAATTTTCGTTATATATATATGCTATGCAAATATATACATTCCTACGTTAATTTTGTGTGTGTTTGCAAAGCTCTCTCTCATTCTCTCTCTCTCTCTCTCTCTCTCTCTCTCTCTCTCTCTCTCTCTCTCTCTCTCTCTATATATATATATATATATATATATATATATATATATATATATATATATATATATATATATATATATATATATATAATTTACCAGCGTTTTATGAAGGTATTTAAATATTTTACAGTGTATGATATATTAAGTGATTATAATAAACACATACAATAAACACATACTAAAATTGAATTACATATCATAATTTTTATAGTAAATCTACGTATTTTATCTCGATAATTCACACTTGCAAGAAAAGCTGCATCTCATTTATAAAACGGAAACAAATATATAATTTCTAGCCACTGTGTGAGAGTCGCGTGTGGTCGGCCTCTAGGATGATTAGCAGCGTGGCTGCTCCGCCATCTTTCTTCGTGATTGCTCGTCACTGGGTAGTAATTATCTGTGATAGAATGATTAAAGGTCCACGAAAGTGAAGCGATAAATTCCATAAGTCAAGAAGAGGAAAGGAGATGGGTTCTCAAAGTGTCTTTTATTTGATCTAATATGTGAATGACAAGTAATCTTTTCGTATGGTTGAAGATTTTCGTTTGGAGTTCAGTTTATCTAGAAGATATTGCGTCTAGTGTCTTCACAAAGAATATTCCTGGCTGATATAATTCAGCAGTGCAGATATTCTGTGGAAAGTTTCCTTTTATTTTTTATTTTTTTAACAGTAAGATACATTAAACCTCACTTATTACCTTAAACACTCCCTTGTGAGAGTAACAACTGCAAATCAGTAGCATTTTGCTATACATGTTCGACCTTGCATTTCTTTTTTGTATATTACCTCACCTGAACGAAATGTTGGTCATAAATTTAATATTCAAATGTAAAGACGAGAGATCAGGATTTTGTAGTTGCTCCTGAAATTTCCGAAGTTCTTCCGAAAAAGTTAATTTTCAATGACCTTCGTTGTTTTGAGGCCCTCTTGTGAGGTCTGTGACTCAGAAATCGTCTAACACTTGAATGGAATAGAATAGAATATAGAATTTTGGCCAAAGGCCAAGTGCTGGGATCCTATGAGGTCATCCAGCACTGAAAGGGAAATTGACAGCAAGAAGGTTTGAAAGGAGTAACAGGAAGGAAAACCCTCGCAGCTGTACTAGGAAAAAATTTTCAGAGGGTGGAAAATCGGATGGAATAAAGAGAATATGAACGGACGTACAGTTGAATAAATAAGAGAGGTTGCAGCTAGGGGCGGAAGGGACGCTGCAAAGACCCTTAAGTAATGCCTACAGTGCGCCACGTGTGGTGCATTGACGGCACTATCCTCCTACAGGGCCTCACGCTGCAGACATAAAGTTGTGTCCATAGTAGTGACTATGCTAGACAGTGTCAAATCTTAAACTCTAGGGATTCTGGAATTGCTAGACAGTGTCAAATCTTAAACTCTAGGGATTCTGGAATTGCTAGACAGTGTCAAATCTTAAACTCTAGGGATTCTGGAATTGCTAGACAGTGTCAAATCTTAAACTCTAGGCATTCTGGAATTGCTAGACAGTGTCAAATCTTAAACTCTAGGCATTCTGGAATTGCTAGACAGTGTCAAATCTTAAACTCTAGGCATTCTGGAATTGCTAGACAGTGTCAAATCTTAAACTCTAGGCATTCTGGAATTGCTAGACAGTGTCAAATCTTAAACTCTAGGCATTCTGGAATTGCTAGACAGTGTCAAATCTTAAACTCTAGGCATTCTGGAATTGCTAGACAGTGTCAAATCTTAAACTCTAGGCATTCTGGAATTGCTAGACAGTGTCAAATCTTAAACTCTAGGCATTCTGGAATTGCTAGACAGTGTCAAATCTTAAACTCTAGGCATTCTGGAATTGCTAGACAGTGTCAAATCTTAAACTCTAGGTATTCTGGAATTGCTAGACAGTGTCAAATCTTAAACTCTAGGCATTCTGGAATTGCTAGACAGTGTCAAATCTTAAACTCTAGGGATTCTGGAATTGCTAGACAGTGTCAAATCTTAAACTCTAGGCATTCTGGAATTGCTAGACAGTGTCAAATCTTAAACTCTGGGGATTCTGGAATTGCTAGACAGTGTCAAATCTTAAACTCTAGGGATTCTGGAATTGCTAGACAGTGTCAAATCTTAAACTCTAGGGATTCTGGAATTGCTAGACAGTGTCAAATCTTAAACTCTAGGGATTCTGGAATTGCTAGACAGTGTCAAATCTTAAACTCTAGGCATTCTGGAATTGCTAGACAGTGCCAAATCTTAAAATCTTGGCATTCTGGAATTGCTAGACAGTGTCAAATCTTAAACTCTAGGGATTCTGGAATTGCTAGACAGTGTCAAATCTTAAACTCTAGGGATTCTGGAATTGCTAGACAGTGTCAAATCTTAAACTCTAGGGATTCTGGAATTGCTAGACAGTGTCAAATCTTAAACTCTAGGCAAACTGCTAGACAGTGTCAAATCTTAAACTCTAGGCATTCTGGAATTGCTAGACAGTGTCAAATCTTAAACTCTAGGGATTCTGGAATTGCTAGACAGTGTCAAATCTTAAACTCTGGGGATTCTGGAATTGCTAGACAGTGTCAAATCTTAAACTCTAGGGATTTCTGTGTCAAATCTTAAACTCTGATTCTAGACAGTGTCAAATCTTAAACTCTAGGCATTCTGGAATTGCTAGACAGTGTCAAATCTTAAACTCTAGGCATTCTGGAATTGCTAGACAGTGTCAAATCTTAAACACTAGGGATTCTGGAATTGCTAGACAGTGTCAAATCTTAAACTCTAGGGATTCTGGAATTGCTAGACAGTGTCAAATCTTAAACTCTGGGGATTCTGGAATTGCTAGACAGTGTCAAATCTTAAAATCTAGGGATTCTGGAAATGCTAGACAATGTCAAATCTTAAACTCTAGGGATTCTGTAATTGCTAGACAATGTCAAATCTTAAACTCTAGGGATTCTGGAAATGCTAGACAATGTCAAATCTTAAACTCTAGGGATTCTGGAAATACTAGACAATGTCAAATCTTAAACTCTAGGGATTCTGGAAATGCTAGACAATGTCAAATCTTAAACTCTAGGGATTCTGGAATTGCTAGACAGTGTCAAATCTTAAACTCTAGGGATTCTGGAAATGCTAGACAGTGTCAAATCTTAAACTCTAGGGATTCTGGAAATGCTAGACAGTGTCAAATCTTAAACTCTAGGGATTCTGGAAATGCTAGACAGTGTCAAATCTTAAACTCTATGGATTCTGGAAACGCTGGACAACGTCAAATCTTAAACTCTAGGGATTCTGGAAATGCTAGACAGTGTCAAATCTTAAACTCTAGGGATTCTGGAAATGCTGGACAGTGTCAAATGTTAAACTCTAGGGATTCTGGAACCGCTAGACAGTGTCAAATCTTAAACTCTAGGGATTCTGGAAATGCTAGACGGTGTCAATTCTTAAACTCTAGTGATTCAGGATATGCTAGACAATGTCAAATCTTAAACTCTAGGGATTCTGGAAATGCTAGACAATGTCAAATCTTAAAACTAGGGATTCTGGAAATGCTAGACAGTGTCAAATCTTAAACTCTATGGATTCTGGAAATGTTAGACAATGTCAAATCTCAAACTCTAGGGATTCTGGAAATGCTAGACAATGTCAAATCTAAAACTCTATGGATGCTGGAAATGAGTTTAATATCTTAAGTTGGAATGCAGACCAGGAAGACTACCTTTAATTCGTTCCTGGTTTGACGAACTGGCGTATCCCATTTTTTAAAAAGTTTTTCAGTTATCCGGTCAAATTGTCTCAGTTTTTAAAACTTTAACATGTCAAAATTTCATTTGTCTTCGTTGTCAGATTTTCCAACAAATTACCCACAAAAGTTGAGCTAATTAGAAGCCCTGAATGATATCAAAATCTTTGAAGCTTATTTTCTCAGAATGAGGAAAAAATGGCTTACGCCAGTTCTTCAAACTAGGGACGAATTTTAAGGAGTGTCTGAATCTTTTATTTTTAGTTGATCCAGTTTTTCATAATCCAATCCTGGTCAGTTAATTATTATTTGGTGAAATTCGTTGCCCTAGTCTTGTATTGTGATCTGTCGAAATAATTTAAGTTCACGTTTGAAATCATTAAGATCCGTTGAACACAATATTGCTGGAGGAATTTAAATCTTTATGCTCTCCACACCAGCTACCCATGATTCTTTTGTTTATCTTGTATCATGTGCATATTGTACTTTTGCCTGCACATTTTTATTGTAGTGTGTATGAAGATTGATAAATGTGCACTTTTTATGAGTGGTTAACTGGGCAAAATTAAAACAGAAAATCTGTAAGTAATCATGATCTGAATTAGTGATTTTATGCTTGTTCGTAGCACAGGTAAATGCGCTGTAAGTAACTGGAGTTGCCAAGTGTAAAAACCAAAGAGTTCACTATTTTATTCTAGACTTCTTGGCTCAAGAAGGGTCTATTAAAATACATATCCAATGGGGAAGAGTGAGATATCCGCTGTAAGTGCAAGTACACTCAGTGTGATTGTAATTTACGTAACGTGTGCAAGAGATTACGAATGAGAGCCGTTGCTAAAACTGTCTTTTAAGTAAAATATGTATGCAAATCATAACAGGTACTTAGGGTTCATACATTGCCTCAGGTAGTCTTGTTATATGGTATATGTTTTCCATTTCTGTGTATTTAAAACACTTAAGAAATCATTCAAAATACAGTAACACATCTTCAGTAGAACAATAACAATAAAAGTAGCAATAATTGCATATGATCAGGAAAGAGTGGTCTGTGGATCATTCGCAGTGTAACGCCAGCCAGTTGTCGCAGCTGTAAATGGTTATCAGTGTCTGCTTAGATAAGGAAAAATGTAGGACTAGCGGCACCGTCCTTAAAGACTAGCTGAACACACCACCGGATTGCTATACCTTGCTGGCGCCTAGTCCTCCCAAAAGGAAAAAGGTTATGGAAATATATATTATATATATATATATATATATATATATATATATATATATATATATATATATATATATATATATATATATATATATATATATATATATATATATATATTGTCATAAACTGGGTCCTCAGTGTAGAGGAATTGGAACAATTTATTATGATAGACTGCCTTCGTACCAAGGGGGTCAAGTTTATGAATAAAAGGAGAACTACTGGAAACTCACCTTAGAATCTTCCTGGATTTACGTAAATAAGAAGGTCGCCATTTGAATTAGAATTCTTTCACAATCAAAAAGGGGTTTATTCACAGAGAATGGGGCAAATATGTGAGACCAAAAGGTAACTATTTACAGACACATAAATCACATACGATAGATCAATAATGCAATAATTTACAAATACGCAATATAAATATGAGGGGCCACAGATACAACAATCCCCGTTATAACAAATGACTCTGTTATGCTAAAATGCATCCATTCACAGACAATAATACATTGGAGGGGGTGACTTCCAGAATAATGGTAATCAGTTAGGCAAGACGATATCTGTGTGGGCAATGGATTCTTGCGATCAGGCTGCGACCAGGAATGGTTGCGAAAGTTGGATGGCAGTCATGGACTGGTCGGGCATAGATTTGTGGACTGGACAGGTAGGATGGCTCCTGTAAAAGAGGTCAGGAGTTAGTACAAACCCGGGGGGGGGGGAGGAAAACCTCCCTTGCTAGTGACTTTCGCACAAAGAATCTACGCACTGGGGAGAAATTAATCACTTGAGTTACCTAAATTAATTTGCCCTTAATTTACGCTATGGAGGGAATATTTGATTAATTATCACTGAATCATATTAGGCTGATTTCAAAACAAGTCATGGGGTGATTCACGGGCTGCTCGAAGTAGGTTGACTTAACAAAGGGACTGCTTTTTTATGAGGAAGAAAATGAGGTTTGGAGGAATGGAAAAATCAAGGAATTTCAGGGGGAGGGAAAAGGCTGGCTTATTGACTACTTGTGGACGATGTACCTGGGTCTGTAGATGATGCTCTTACATGTATGACTTGGCCGTGTACCGAAGTTAGTTTCGCCAGCGTAAAGGAAGAAGCGTCTAACGTGTGGCTTGGACAAGATTTATCCACGGAGTGGGGTGTTTTCTGGGAAACAGAGCGCATCTCCCACAGTTGTTTCCATGTCTCAGCCTAAGTTGATCTGCAAAGAGTCATACAGACAGCAAAGGAGTGGGGGAAAAAATGGTCTTAAGATTAAGTACTTAGAGGTTAAGTTCCTATCTCTTTCACAGCCTGGATACGCCCCCATGCCCCTAGCGGATTAGCTGCTCCCATATCGCATGATGGGGGTGAGGGGGGTTCACCTATTATTCTCATTCTTCTTTTGCTTCAATCCAGGAAAAAATATATTCAAACCACGTGAGTGGGTATGTATTAATGGGTGATATGAATTGCAGATTTGGGAAGACATTAAGGTATTTACTTAATGATTGTGAAGATAATACGCTTTCCTATCCTGTTATTAGTGACGATATTGGTCATGCTAATGATAATGCAGATATACTCACTGCTATTTGTAAAGATAATGGTCTGTTAGTGTTAAATAATCTAAGAACACCGAGTAAGCATTTTACTAGCAACAAAACTTACAGGAAAGGTGGAGTTTGGATTTCTGAAATAGATACATGTGTAGTGTCACGGAATATACTTGAAAATATGAGAAATTTTTATGTTTGTCATCGAGATGATCTTCCATCGGACCATGCGCCAATAGCATTAACAGTAGCTGGTGTTGATATAAATGTCGATAATATTTTGTTAAGAGCAGCGTCACTTGGAGGCCATTCAATTGAGTTGAGCGGGACTGCCGGTCGCACGTTTATCAAGAAACCTATTAGGTTTTGTAACATAGATAAGCAGAAATTTATTCGTGATATTACTCCAACTGATATAATAGATTGTAGTGATATAAATATCTTTGCTGAGAGTGTTTCCTCTTCGTTGTATGATTGCGCAAGGGGGAGTTTGTCCCTTGAAACAGCTGGGGGCGTTTTGGATGATTTGGGCCGATGGGAGCGGCTGCTGAGCGACAAGGATGACTCAAGAGTTTGGAGGGGGATTGACTGGAAGGGTAATTTTGAATATGGCTGCGACGATGTTTGTCGTCCGACTGATGAGGAGTTTAAGCATCACTTGGAGAGTATTTATAATCCTCGAAATGTTCTTGATTTATATGAAATTGGTAACACAGATGTTACTATACCTGTTTTAGATGGTTGCATAACTCCTCACGAAGTAGGAGTTCAGATCAAGAATTTGAATTCTAATAAAGCATGTGGACCGGATGGTCTACCTCCAGGTATGCTTTCATTGTTACCAGCTGAGTGGGTATTATGTCTAGTGTCCCTCTTTAATAGAGTGTTTGTTTCTGGCCTGTACCCATTGTCCTGGGTTACAGCTAAAATGTTTGTGATTTTAAGAAGGAAATAGAGCCGACCCTAACAATTATCGGGCATAAGTGTCACCAACGCCATTGCCAAGTTGTATGATATGGTTTTATATAACAGATTATACCAATGGTTTAAGCCATATAGGGAGCAAGCAGGTGCACAGAAGAAACGTGGTTGCATGGAGTATATAGTTGCACTACGGTTGATTATAGACATAGCTAAAAGAAAGAGAGTCAAATTATACGTCACTTTCATAGATTTTCTAAAGCATATGACCTAGTGCCTAGATATAAGTTGTTTGTGTTTTGAAATGGTTGGGTTGTGGGGCAGTAATGCTTGCATCTTTGATTGCAATGTACAGTGTTACCGAAAGTATTGTTGGCTCAGCAGTAATATCATCTACCGTAGGTGTAAGGCAAGGACTGGCCACTTCATGCTTTCTCTTTATTATCTATGTGAATGACCTGATAAGAAATGTTAAGGAAGAGTGTCACCCAGATGGATTTCTCGGATGGTTACATATTTTGATGTTAATGGATGATACTGTTTTGATAGCAACGTCAAGAGAGACTATGATTAAGAAATTGAAAATTGTACATAAATATTGTGATGAATACGGTATGAAGATTAATGTAGGAAAGACGAAATTCTTTGTAATAAATGGTAATGTTGATGATAAACGATCAATATGTATTGAAGGCATGGTTATCGATCATTGTAACAATTACCTCTATCTCGGGTCACAATTTTCATCTGATGGATCGGTGAGCACAGCTGTGAAGGAACATGCGAAGGCCAAGTTATGTCATGTGCTGAAATTTGTGTCATTTGTTAGGAAACACAATGATGTGCCCTTTGTTGTTAAGCGTCGTTTATTTGATGCTGCTCTCATGTCCACGATCTTATATGGATGCGAGTCATGGCTGGGAGCTGATCTTAAACCAGTGGTTAAATTGTATAATTGGGCAATGAAAGAATTGCTGGGTGTGAGAAAAACCACACCCAATATAGTATGTTATGCTGAATTGGGCTATCCATCTTTACCTGATCTTGTTAAACATAGACAACATAAGTTCTTCAACAAAATGTGGAAAGAAAGAAATACACTTCATGATGATCCTTTCATTCATGTGGTAAAAACGGTTGTAGCTCTTAATAACCCTACTGGTAAGCTGGTACAAGATATGATCCATACTGAAGTAGAAGACGAGCCCTTGTTAGTTAATAAAGTTCATGAATTAATTGATAATTCTGATGCCTCTAGATGTAGAATATATAAAGATTTGAACCCTACGTTTGAAGTGCACAGTATCTATAGGGGGAGGCATGTCATCAATGATCTGCATAGGATGTCTTTCACGCGCTTCCGTCTGTCTGCTCACAGCTTGGCAATTGAAACAGGTCGCTGGAACAGGAGGGGTGTGGCCGTCTTCCCGTAGAAGAACGTCTGTGCGAATGCGGCCTAGTTCAGACTGAGAGACACGTCATAGAACAATGTCCAAAAACTCACCAGTTAAGGAACCTTTATGGAATGCAGTCTATAAATGAGTTGTTTTCCAGATGTGATAATGCTGTAATGTGTAGAATAATTTATGAAGTCTTGAATTTATATAGTTGAAACTATTGTTGTGTTGTGCTTAAATGTAATATAGTACTGGAGTTGGACTACAGTAATTTATGTTTGTCAGTTTTCCTTTGTTTTGTTTTTTTCATGATGTTAAGACATTATTTATTTTATGTATTGTATCATCTAATCTTATTATTGTATCCTGTACGCTGTGGTCAATAAACTTATCTATCTATCTATCTATCTACCCCAGGTCAGCTGAGGTAGGAGGCTATCCCTACATGAGTTCAAAACAGGTGCTAACCACTTTCCCTAGTTCAAAATACTCTTGGTTCTACCTCGCCTACAATGTTTTCTTGGCCCTACAGACAAATGAAAGGTGAAAATGATTCCCTGAATAAATTAATCACTGGTTGTCGGACGAGTGAGGAATAAATTCTTGACAATATATATATATATATATATATATATATATATATATATATATATATATATATATATATATATATATATATATATATATATATATGTATTATGTATATATATGTGTGTACGTACACACTTCACAAAGCAGTATATTTAACAAACAACATTATTTTTTGTACTGGATAGTTCAGCTGAAACTGGAGATAGATGGAACGAAATGAGAAACAGCACCAATCGAGGGTCATCACTATTGAAAGTCAGGTGAGCCAAAATTGCCATAATAATGTAAAATACATTTAATGACCGTCTCTAGCTCAAATAGCTAACAGGGAAGGGGAAGCCAGTAGGCTTCGTTGTAATAAAAGACGTTCAGGTAATAATTACAGAATAAATTACTGCGAGGGGAGAATAAAGGGCTTTTGGGGAGAAGATTCGGAGATGGGTGTTTACAGGAACATGATATCGGTAGATGGATGTGTCTTTTTATTTTACACACATTACACATGTATATGTAAATATACTGTATATACATTATATATATATATATATATATATATATATATATATATATATATATATATATATATATGTATGTATACGTATATATATAGATTAAATATATATATTTATGTATGTATGAGAGTATAGAGATAGATTGAAAATATAGTGAGAGAGAGAGAGAGAGAGAGAGAGAGAGAGAGGTATTGCGCAACATCGACTCAACACAGAAGTGGGAAAAGATGCAGAGAAAGAAGAAATGTCAGTAATGTTAGATTATTTGATATGAAGACTCGTTATTTCTTGACTATGAATTCTAAGGACAACTAAGGGGATTTGAGTAAATCTGAGTAATTAACCTTGTACTTCAGTCTTGAGGCAGTCTCTCCTCTGCCTTTCCATAGCTCTCAGTTATAGCTCTCAGTTAAGACTGTCCCTAATCTTCAAAAGTTCAAGCGAAGATGCAATACGTTATTAACCTAATGCTATTCTCCTTCCAATTCAATACATTTTTACCTATAATTTATTTTTTCTTTTCTGTAAGATCTTTTCTTTCTGTGTTTCCCTTTACCTTCTCTTACTTCCTAATGAGCACCATATGCTTTGGAAACTTGAATTTCAAGTTAATGGCCCCTGTGGGCTTGTTCCATATGAATAGGGCCCATCTGTGAATAATAATTAATAATAATAATAATAATAATAATAATAATAATAATAATAATAATAATAAACCTTTGTTTATCTAACCATGCCATTTTAATTTTCTCCTGGCATGCTTCAAGCTTTGTGAATCTTGAAGATCATTTTGAATAGTGCTTTTTATATTAGGTATGTATTCAGACTAGGTCAGGAATGAATGTCCTCGGCTATTGTTACTGTGCTGTGACATTGCTTTACTCTTGAAGTCTGAACATGGATGATATTACAATTTTGTAAGACTTAATTGGCTGAGTTGCCCAAATCCACCCCATATGAACAATGGCTTGTTGAATACTTAGCACTTGTCCATACACTCAGAGAAGGAAACCAATCCCTACTTATGGTATAGGCCAAACCCAAAGCTGATGGAAAACAACAGAATGGTCAAGAAGAGCGCTATATTCTTCAAACAGTCAGCCGTCAAGAAAGAACCAAATGTTTTGCAGTAAGTCTTCACCAAAAATTTGCATCGAAAGAAATCATTTACAGCAGGATTATGATGCCCAGAGTAATTTTGACTATAAACATGAGTACTGCTAATGAATACAACTCAGGGTAAAATCCACCGTTACTCTGTCTGTTTGGCAGAAGAACCTCACTTTATTTGATGATCATTTCATTAAGCTTGAACTGAATATAGAATTTAGGCCAAAGGCCAAGCACTGGGACCTATGAGGTCATTCAGCGCTGAAATGGAAATTGACAGTAAAAGGTTTGGAAGGTGTAACAGGAGGAAAACCTCGCAGTTGCACTATGAATCAGTTGTTAGTAGACGATGGAAAGTCAGATGGAAGAAAGAGAATATGAAAGGAGGTACAGTAAAAGGAACGAAAGGGGTTGCAGCAAGGGGTCGAAGGCACGCAACAAAGAACCTTAAGTAATGCCTACAGTGCATCGCATGAGGTGCACTGACGGTACTAACCCCCTACAGGTTTCATTAAGTGAAGAATAAGAGGAATTTATTTCTGGTGATAGAAATACATTTCTCGCTATAATGTGGTTCGGATTCCACAATAAGCTGTAGGTCCCGTTGCTAGGTAACCAATTGGTTCTTAGCCACGTAAGGTAAATCTAATCCTTCGGCCCAGCCCTAGGAGAGCTGTTAATCAGCTCAGTGTTCTGGTTAAACTAAGATATACTTTTTCTCATTAAGCTTAAGCACAAGTTCAGGGATGTTTAAGGGTACAGCATTCAACTGATAAACCTTATCTAACTTAATGTACATTTGAAGTTATAATATTCATAATAAAAACAATATCACTATTCGTTAGTGCTTATATGATACTGTTTAAATTACCTCAGTGTTAAACAGTGTCTTTCCATCACTAGTTAACATTGAAGTTATTTAAACAGCATCATATAAGCAATACTATTGGTACTATTGTTATGATTATTATAACTTCAGTTATATTTTAATAGTTAATGCATTACATATGTCAGTTAACTTGCGATGGTCCAAATGGGTCACTTTTGTCAAAAATTCATTGTAAAGATGTAATTTGTTTAGACAAACACCGTTCTAAAATACAAAGTTACAACATTAATTCATTTATACTTTTGGAGATTAAGATTTTTCCCTGAATGTTAATTGATGAGTGAATGAAAATGAACAGGATAGCAACTAACCAAAAAACAATTAATTAATGATACTGATTTTTAATCATAGCCATCTATTTGACAAATGATGTCCTGAATCACTTATGCAGTAACCACAACAGATGCTTATAAGGATCTGTGATTGCACATTAAGGAGGAAACTTTTTTTCTCTTTTATTTAAAATATCCAATGTACAATATACATTATTCTTTGGCTACAATATTGTGTTTAGGGACACTTCCATGTACCAATATTCTACAAATTTTCATACACGGCACTTAATAATCAACTAAAAAAGCTCTTATTTATAATTGTACAAATTGTTCAGCGCACAATAATTACATTACATTTATAACAGTAGTCTTTAAATTGCATCACAAAAAATAATCAATATCCATCTTAAATCATATTCGGACTAACCGACCTAGTGATGAAGGAAATGGTATCGTTCACAATTAAGCCGGTATTTTTCTAAAAAACATATTCCATATCTTTCCTTGAGAAAATCGTACAAAAGTTCCTTTTACGTGTGCTGCGCAAAACCCATCTATCATAATTAAGTGTACTCTTAAGATACATAATCAAATCCGACGACTACATCTTTTTCACTTTACCCACCCACACTACACACAAGTAACCTGTCAATAAAATTGGTGCACTATTTTCATCTAGTTTCGATTTACAGTGGACATTAAACATTAAAATCTTCATAAATTTATCCGGATTCATACAACAAATCTCAAACAACACCTTTTGTTAATACAACAAAATTGGCTTAATGCGATCACAAAAATAAAAAAACTAATGAATGACGGGAGACAACTGAGAGAACTTGTTGCTTTTAGCACCGGAGAGCAATTAAATGAGAGAACTTGTTGTTGCTTGTAGCGCCTGAGAGCAACTAACTGAGAGACTTTGTTGTTGCTTGTAGCCACCTGAGAGCAATTAACTGGGAGAACTTGCTGTTGCTTGTAGCTCCTGAGAGCAACTAACAGAGAGAACTTGTTGTTGCTTGTAGCACCTGAGAGCAACTAACTGAGAGAACTTGTTGTTGCTTGTAGCTTCTGAGAGCAACTAACAGAGAATTTGTTGCTTGTAGCACCTGAGAGCAACTAACAGAGAACTTGCTGTTGCTTGTAGCACCTGAGAGCAACTAAAAGAGAACTTGCTGTTGCTTGTAGCACCTGAGAGCAACTAACTGAGAGAACTTGTTATTGCTTGTAGCACCTGAGAGCAACTAACAGAGAACTTGTTGTTGCTTATAGCACATGAGAGCAACTAACTGAGAGAACTTGTTGTTGCTTGTAGTGCACCTGTTGAGCAACTAAAGAGAACAACTTGCTGTTGAACTTTGTAGCAGCGCCTGAGGGCAACTAACAGAGAGAAGAGCAAGCAATTAACTGAGAGAACTTGTTGTTGCTTGTAGCACCTGAGAGCAACTAACAGAAGAACTTGCAACTAACAGAGAATTTGTTGCTTGTAGCACCTGAGAGCAACTAACAGAGAACTTGCTGTTGCTTGTAGCACCTGAGAGCAACTAAAAGAGAACTGTAGCACCTGAGAGCAACTAACTGAGAGAACTTGTTATTGCTTGTAGCACCTGAGAGCAACTAACAGAGAACTTGTTGTTGCTTATAGCACATGAGAGCAACTAACTGAGAGAACTCGTTGTTGCTTGTAGTGCCTGAGAGAACTTGTTGTTGCTTGTAGTGCCTGAGAACAACCAACTGAGAGAACTTGTTGTAGCTTGTAGCGCCTGAGGGCAACTAACAGAGAGAACTTCTGAGAGCAACTTGAATTTGTTGCTTGTAGCACCTGAGAGCAACTAACAGAGAATTAAGCAACTAAAGAGAACTTGTTGTTGCTTGTAGCACCTGAGAGCAACTAACAGAGAGAACTTGTTGCTTTGCACCTTGACTTGTTGTTGCTTATAGCATGTGAGCAGCAACTGAGAGAACTTGTTGCTTTGTGCCTGAGCAACTGAGTGCCTGAGAGCAACTAACAGAGAGAAGTTGCTTGTAGCACCTGAGAGCAACTAACTGTGAGAACTTGTTGTTGCTTGTAGCACCTGAGAGCAACCAACAGAGAGAACTTGTTGTTGCTTGCACCTGAGAGCAACAGATAACAACAGAGCAACTGAACTTGTTGCGTGTAGCAACTGAGAGCAACCAGAGAGAGCAACTAACAACTAAGAACTTGTTGTTGCTTGTAGCACCTGAGAGCAACCAACAGAGAGAACTTGTTGTTGCTTGTAGCACATAACAACAGAGAGAACTTGTTGCTTGTAGCACCTGAGAGCAACTAACAGAGAACTTGTTGTTGCTTGTAGCACCTGAGAGCAACTAACAGAGAACTTGTTGTTCCTTGTAGCACCTAACAGCAACCAACAGAGAGAACTTGTTGGTGCTTGTATGAAACTCCAAGCAACAATCAAAAGCCAAAAGCCACTGATGCTTGAGATTGATAGAAACAAGACACTTTCATGGAAGGCCTGTCAGGAATGAGGTTTCTATTGAAGGATATGCTTATTAGCCTACCGGAGTCTGACTAAGGCGATAAAAATTTCGCAGACCTGAGCTTAAAGTGGCACTGTAAAGTATCCTCACCAAGAAAAATAAGAAATTAAAGCTTGTGGTCATATTCTCCTCTACTGAGCCTCTCAGGTGAGGAAAAGTAGATACTTACATATAGTCTTTGTAGAGAAATTGTTTTAAAGTGATAAAAGACTGAAAAATAAACAACACACTAAAGAATCTATTAGAAAAACAACATTCCTCATGCTGGAATTTGGGAAACTGTCAACAGATTATCTTTAAAAACTAAATTTGTCACAATTATCCTTAAACAGGGAAATAAAAGGTAAGCCAATCTGGTTGGAATAATTCATGAACGTGTATTTTTCTCTTGCAATATAGTATTATGTAAATATTAGTGGATATGAATGTAACATGATATGCGCCATTTCAATATGATGTTGATAGTCCGTGCTGTGGCCGGCAGACCAGGATACGTAATCTGTTCGTCCTTGTATGATGCTGGGTCGCTTTGAAGGTTGTGTTTGCCCGGATGTGTCCACTAGCCCAGAAAATATATGCTTCCCTTCCCCTCACGGCCTAAACTCAGCTTAAATCTACTGTCAAACCCATCTCTCCCCATTCCCTCTTCCTTTCAAAGGGATCCTAACCAACTTTGAAGTCCTTGTGACGGTGTGTTTGTTCCTTCGTGGGGCTTCTGGCGGAGTCCTGCGTCCAGTCGTCGCGTGGAAGTCGCTGTTTTAGTTGTGTTCTGAATGTTATTTGACGGGGTAGTATTTTTCCGCAAGTCGCTGTTTGCCGTCGTTTTCTGAATGTTATTTGACGGAGGAGAGTTTTTCTCGCACTTTTTTTTTTTTTATTGCATTTCGGCATGAGAAGAGATTTTGACCTTTTCCGCTGAAGTTAATTGGGGCAAACAGAAATTTTCAGTGACCCATCTGTGTTGACTTTCTGTTTTCTCTTAGCTTGAATTCTTCTTACGAATTTCAATCTATCCCCGTGCAGCTCATATACATACGGACACACACCCATATATATGTATATAAACATATGTGTATATATATACATATATGTATATGTATAAATAAAGATAAAGTATTAAAGTATTTTCGTGATTCAGCTATGCATGTATATGTATATATTACACGCGTGACTTTCTTCATATTCACTAATACGAAACCTCTAATGTAATTTGATACCTCGGGAATAACGTACAGCCCAAGGGAATTATAATTGTTAAGCACATCTGCGCCGGCTAGGATTCAAACCTGGGCCATTGGTTATAAGTAAGATTAAAAGGATCCCATTGAAATGTGTATAATTAGTCGTTTTTTGTGAAGAATTTAATAATCTATCGACTTCTTGTCATTATTATTATTATTATTATTACATAATCAGCCACTTCGTATACATTGTTTTCTTTAAGTGTTTTTGTTTTGCTGTTGGTGAATAAACGTAGTATTTTGCTTTATTTTTTAGTTTATTGTACTTTTCCTTTCGTTGTCTCTTTTCGTTTAGAACATAGAATTTATGCCAAAGGCCAAGCGCTGGACCTATGAGGTCATTCAGGTCTTGAACGGAAATTGACAGTAAAGGGGTTTGAAAGGTGTAGCAAGAGGATAACCTCGCATTTGCATTTTGAATCAGTTGTTAGGAGAGGGTTGAGGGAAGTAAGATGTAAGAAAGAGAACATGAACGGAGGTACAGTAAAGGGATTGGAAGTGGTTGCAGCCAGGGGCTAAAGGGACGCTGCTAAGAACGCATTCGGGTCGTTTCGGCCGTAAGCACGTTTACGTGCAAAATGGGCGGCGTGTTTAGTATCAGCCCTTGGGGATGTACGTAAAACATGAAATAATAATGGTAAATAAATACCATAAACATAACGTCTTACATTGTTTTGGATGTTACGGCCTAAAGTGACTTAGGGACGAAACGACCAGGACCGGACGGTCTTGCCTCGTTTAGCATAGCACAGCTGTGGTATATTGTACCGTGAATGATTATGAAATTACCACATCATAAACAACATATTTCAGTTCGAGTCATCATGTTTAATAAGATTTTAAATGAATTAACATACTGTGAAACGGATGTAAAGATTCAAGTTCTCGCTATAGAGACTTTACTGTTGTTTGTCTCACAATCATTAGAAATATTTGGCATAATCATCGGCCGGTCGGTTCCAGGCCTGGCTCCAGCGTCCTTGCCTGTTGAGTGGCAAGTGTAGGTCGGATCGACTGCCCGGCGTTGTCCAAGTTGTCCCGTTCGTAGTCTAGCTTATTTGTGTGTGTGTTTTTTTTTTTTGTGGTAAAATGATTGTGTGCGTTATTGCCAATAAGATGGTACAAACTTTTCGTCATTTTGGCTGAATGAAGGTACGTAAAGCGAGCGTAATTTAAAATCCTGGCAGTTCAATGAGTTTTTGATATCTGATATGACTATAAATAGACTGAAGCCATTTTCTTTTTTAGTAATCAGCTGGTTATATTTGAGTCGTTTATTTTACAAATGAGGTTTCAATTTTAGCAGGATATTTTAAGAACGGGTGAACGGAAATTGATGACACAATTTTTTTCTTGGTTGTTTAAAATATAAGTAAATTATAAACATGACCCTGTTTGTGTAAAATTCTTGTCATTATCACATGAAACATTAAAGATGGGAAATTTTGGCTTTGATAACATATTAATTTTTCGTTGAGCTTCTCCACAAATACTAGCTCCTCCTCAGGCGAGTCGGTAGAGTTGTGGCCTTGCACTCGTTAGGCCCGAGTTCGACTCCCCGGCCGGCTAATGAAGAGTTAGAGGAATTTTTTTCTGGTGATAGAGATTCATTTCTCGCTATAATGTGGTTCGGATTCCACAATAAGCTGTAGGTCCCGTTGTTAAGTAACCAGTTCGTTCTTAGCCACGTTAAATAAGTGTAATCCTTCGGGCCAGCCCTAGGAGAGCTGTTAATCAGCTCAGTGGTCTGGCAATACTAACGTATATGATACTTAACTTTTTCCACAAATACTACTTTTTTATAGCATATATTTAAATTGTATTTTAAATGTAATATATTGTAAAATAGTATAATTAATTAATTTATAAAAGTTCCCCTAATGTCCATGTATTAAGGATTCTATTTTCTAAGTCGATGAAACTGCTAGGAGAAAATTCACTTTGGTTTCGACTTACGTCGTCAGTTTCTCGCAAGAGTTAACACTACAGGTTATCTAATAAACGGATTTGAATACTCATTTAATACCTTGAGATATCCAACCAACACACAAATACAAATATTTTTATTCGGCTGGTTTTTAGAAATTCATAGCTAGGGACATTTCTGTGACATTAAAGTCACAAGAAAAAAGTCAGAAAATAATTCACAATTTGGCTAGGAAAAAAATGTCGCAGGAAAAAAGTCAGATTGATTTACAGTGTTTTGTTTATGATTTTACAGTAATCCCTAACGGGCTTGTACTAAACACACCGCAAAGGTGGATACATACCGGGTTAAAACCTCGGGGGGTCACTATTTGGGAAAGATTGTGACTTTTCCTTGTGACTTTTTTTTACCCGAGTCATATATATGCATTTTGCTAGTGCTCAGTTTTTTTTCTTCTAAGTGTTTATTTTCAAAAAAAAAAAAAAAATTACAGTGGTTGTTTACAAATATTTACATTCACACATAGTGAAAGATGACATACTATAATTTTGAAATATTTACAAATTCGTTGTGTATTTATACGTGAAATATTGTTTAAAGGAACCCTAATTGAAAATTTAAAATCATTCTGGATCTCTGCATCCTTTCCTGAGTCATAGTCCTCAATAGTTAACCATTCTTATAGCCTTGGCTCAGGTCGTTGAACAACTTGCAAGGCAGGGGAAAACTGCAAGTCATTCCATTCCAAATGACCCGTTCGGTCAACTCGTAAGTAGACGGTGATCAATATACGAGTATTTTGATAAGAATCCTCATGCTGTATTATAACTTCTTGAGCAGGGTTATATATAACCGATATGAGATGCATTGTGTTCTAGATGGTAAAAATTATTTTAAAGCATACAGTATTTTGAGAGAGAGAGAGAGAGAGAGAGAGAGAGAGAGAGAAGGCAATGAAACAAAGTAATTGGTTGGTATTGCATTAACGAAAATTACATAAAGTATATAATATTCATGATAATAAATGATAATTACACGATTTAATACTAAAAACGTCATCAGTCTTTGTCTGCGATGTTGAAAACCTACCAAACTGCGTCATATATCGGAGACCGGACGGAAATTGCGAGTCACGAAGTGGACGTGTATGGTACGGGTTGGCGTTCACACGACACATCACCAGTATACCGGGCCGGGTCGCGTCTGTTAACTGCTCTACTACCGCTGTCGTCAGGTTGGCAAGCCGTGTAAACACTGGTATGAGAGAGAATTCTTGTCTAAAGAAATCGTAATGGACTGATCACAATAAAACAGCTTGTGTGAAGCGGTCTTGAATCTTTTTTTTTTTTTTTATCTTTTATTAGAAAAATACAATAATGCAGTTTTACAGTTTTCACAGTATTTACATAATTTTACAATGGTAACTTTTTTACACGAATATAATGTTTACATACAATTTTTTTTATTTTACTTTTTCCCCAATTTAGGAATCTTTTCTATATAGACTTTTTATATGTATATAATATTTAATATTAACTAGTCTTTATAATACAATAGTATTTCTTTTCAATTTCACATTTTATCAGTCCCTATCTCTATATTATATTATACAGGTAGTCTTTTGTAAATATCTTATTTAGGTCATTGTTGAAAGCATGACATGAATCGGGGATATTCCATACTGCGGTAGTCTGGAAGGTTTAGAGTATTTCCTATGGATTTATATACCTTCATTGTTGTGTGGGTGGGGTTACGCTGTTTTAAGTATTAATATTATTTGTCGCAAAGCTTCAGATTTGCCTTTTGAATTATTAATAGTCGACTTCCCATAAGATTGGGTATGGTTCACTATAAAACCAGGCCTCATGTCGGGTGTTTTCCACTGCATTAATTTGCATCAATTTTTTTCTTAATCGTTGTATTATATATCACGCCCGTGAACCAGTAAGTTTGGCAGTGTTTTATATTTTATCGCGTGTAGCACAGGTTTTTCCATCTTTTTTTATAAAAACATCTGCTTGTACAATATTCAATATTACATATGATTTTAATAGCAGTAATAACCAATACAAAGTTAAGTAAGCACAATTTTAGTACCATTGGATGGCATTTTAACCGTAATATATGAGTAAAGAGTAATCGGTACTTTTGCTGAGAGTAAAATGAAACCAACAAATCTAATCAATAAGATGCATCAGGATTGTGGTATGGAAGATCTGTGGGACTGTTGAATGATGACCCAAATTTAGTTACATTCATAAGAAATAGGATGTCAAAAACAAAAATATTAATATGTCATGCTTTCAACAATGACCTAAATAAGATATTTACAAAAGACTACCTGTATAATATAATATAGAGATAGGGATTGATAAAATGTGAAATTGAAAAGAAATACTCCTGTATTATAAAGACTAGTTAATATTAAATATTATATACATATAAAAAGTCTATGTAGAAAAAGAATCCTAAATTAGGGGGAAAAAATGTATGTAAACTTATTATATTCGTGTAAGTAGAAAAGTTATCATTGTAAAATTATGTAAATACTGTGAAACAACTGTAAAACTGCATTAATGTATTTTTCTAATAAAAGATAAAAAAAAAGTAAGGTGCATCAGGAAGAATCGCGTTAATATATACATATTTGTTTTATTATTTTTTAAACTGCTATAATCATGAAATAATGCCAGATATTTGTCAATGAAAAACAAAAAAAGTCGGTGAATGTATATTTTCATTATATGACCATATTTAACCCCCCTCTCTCTCTCTCTCTCTTTCTCTCTCTCTCTCTCTCTCTCTCTCTCTCTCTCTCTCTCTCGTGACAAAGCATATATCCCCCATGGAACGCAAAAATGTTTTCATATATTTTCTTGAAACTCGCAAGCTAAGAAGGAATGTGTATTAACTGCACTAAAAGGATCAGATGTAACCTGTTTTAAGTGTACTCGGCATAGTCGTTGGAATGACAAGAAACTTTTCATTATCATTCCAGTGACTAAACTAAGTCGAGTACGCATAGATAATCTTATCTACAGAAGTCATTAGTATCATGAGATATCATGGAAGGCTTCACTAAGAAAAAAAAGTCTCAAACCCTTGAAGAACTTCCGAGGGAAAAAAATGTTCAGACACTGAAATACTGTATGTAAACTTGTTTAAAGATGACCGATCGGTTTCAAAGGGTCTGCGGACAAATTTCGTTTTTTTTTTATTTTTCTCCTGGGATGAATCTAGCTCCTGGAGTAATGCTTCCCAGGGGGGGATAGTACCGTCAGTGCACCTCACTTGGTGCACTGTAGGCATTACTTCAGGTCCTTAACGGAGTCCCTTCGACCCCTAGCAGCAACAACTTTCATTCCTTTTACTGAAAATCCGTACATATTCTCTTTCTTCCATTTTCCTTTTCACCCTCTCTTAATTTTTTAATAGTGCAACTGTGAAGTTTTTTCCTGTTACGCCCTTCAAACCCTCTTACTGTCAATTTCCGTTTCAGCGCTGAATGACCTCATGGGTTCCAGTGCTTGGCCTTTGGCCTATAGTCGATATTCATTTCTATTTTATTGCAAGGATCTCTGCTAAAAAAATTTTGCTTTATTAGTTTTCCTTGGTTGAATCTTATACAGAATCTTATACAGCTTCTGGACTAGTGCTTGGTTAAGCTAGAACAAACTTTGAGTGTCAGCATATATAATAGAAGCACATTCCAAAAAGGACAGGAACGCTGCTGTAGTTTTGATTTGTGACTATGTTGTTGGGATTTGGTTAGCCCACAAAGCAGGAATAAAATAAAACGATGGTATTAGACGGTCTATAAAATCAAGGATAATAAAAAGTAGATACATACTGATAAAATCTGATATGGGTAACTACAGAAAAATATTAACATTGAAATGCATGAATTATTTGTGAAATGTACACGATAAAATATTTGCCTACCCGAATGGTACGATAAAGTTATATTTGTTAATTTTTGGTAGAATTAAGCCAACTTTGATCAATTTTTTATTGTAATACTGGTAAAAGTGTAAAATATTGTATATTTTCTCCAATTTAAGATAAAAAAAAAGACTAAAGCACAACTTGTTCGCGCTGCTACGGTTGCTAGGCTGACTAGGAATAGTTAGTTTGGCATTGATTTGAAGTATTTTCTTTTGTATATCGAATTCCATGTGATCGCCTTGTTATTTGAGATATATCAGCAAACCTTTTAAGTGATATGAATGATTCGTCTTCATTAAGCAGTTTTGTTTTCAGTGAATTAAGCTGACACCCATTCATTGCCAGGTATCGATAGAAAATAGGTTTGTTGTTGAGTTTTTGTGTCATAGCTTAATTTGAACTTTGACTTGATATTCAATAGATTCATCATGATTGTTGTGGTGTGTGTTTTTTTTTTTTTTTGTATCACGTAAGTGATTCCTCTTGATTCATGTCGAAGTCTTGGTGAATATTCTTATGTGTATTAATTTAATTTTTTGGGGGGGCCCGTGGGGAGGAGTCACAAACTTTATCCTGTGTTAGAATGTGAAGACCGGTAATACGCTCAGTTAATGAGTCCCAAAAAATTCCTTGTTGTTCTTATATCTGGCATATATTGACTACCTAAATATATGTTAGCAAGGTGCACCTTATTGTGATTGTGTATTTTTTTTTTTTTTTTTATTTCTCTCCACCCACTATTTTGTGCTTTTTTCCCATCTGTATTGGTGTTCTCGCCATTGTACATTAATTCTCAGCATGTGGAGCACACGTGAATACCTTGTTCTCAGTTTGTTCGTTTAGATGACAGAAAAAACCGCATATATTTGTCATGAAAATTAAGCTCAGTTAATAAAAATCATGATGGATATGTCACCTGTTATAAAGCTGTCGTAAAAAATTTTTTTTTTTTCATTCTTCAAATAACTCTTTTAGGAAACAACTCGTTGTATATAGTTTTTGTCTAGGAACAAAGGAAAAACCGAATATATTTGTCATGAAAATAAAGCTCATAATAAAAATCATGATTATAAGTTTAAAAAAAAATTTGTTTATTAATCGGTTGAAAGAACCGTTTTTAATTTTGTAAAGGAAAACCTGAAAGTATTCACCAGATAAAACATATTTAGATGGAACAATTTTCGCAGTGAATATACTTGTTAATCATTTTTTTTGTAAATATGATGTACTGTATGTAACAATTAGAAAAAGTTGAAAATTTATTTTCTTAATGAAAAAATACAGCTGGAAATAAAATATTAATTACTTGGTAAATACGTCATGTTATTAACCGGTTGTAAAAAAAATTTTGTTCCCCCAAGTAACACTATTGAGGAACAATTCCTCGTTTTTAGTTTGTCGTTTGGGGATAAAGTTGTTCGTCCCCTCGACTAGTTTATTCGTCACAAGTTTCCAATTCACGTTTAATTTAAAAACATATTTAGATGAATAGAGATAAATACTGCCGCGTATAGGTGAAAAATTTTTAGATTACATGGCCTGACTCGAGCCAACATGTGTTTTTCCACATCCAAACAAATTTATTTTTGTAAATATGATGTACTGTATGTAATTTTACAATTAGCCGTATGATGTAACTAAATGTTGTTGCCGTAAACCAGACTGTTTTCAAAAGAAAAAAATATGTTTGCCATGAGAAATTTAAATTCTTATATTTAATTATCTTGGTGAAATATGTTTCATGATCTGTTATTAAGTTGGTTTGATAAACAACACCTTTTATCACACAACACAACACTGCTGAGGCAGGATACACACACACACACATATCCTTTCGTTGTGATAAAAATACATTCGAATGTTGTTTGTTGGCTAGTTGATCATGCGGCAATTTACGTTGTTCGTCCCTCAAACAAGATTTCATTCGTGACGTGTTTAGTGCTAAGGTTTCAAAGACAGACGTTAATGTATATAAAGGTCGCCAGTTCAGTTATTGGCTTAATGGCATATTTGAGATAATTTGGACGCAACGGTTCTCCCAAACCGGCGTGAGGCAATCAAAGGTGATGATACATTTTGCTAAATTTAGGTATTTTACTGGAATAATGGGGAGCTAACAATAAAATAATTGGCTTTTTTCCACATAAAACATATTTTAGGAAGAAAACAAAAAAAAAATGAAATAGAGAAAAGAACTAGTCAATCGACGACAGTTCAGTAATCGGACTTACCGTTATTACTCATGGACCTCAGGAGATTTTATCGATGTTATTGATCATGTGATGAGCCGATATGATGTAACTGAATTTGTTGCCTTAAACCAGACTGTTTTCATTTTTCCCTTAGACAGTTCAATGAACTGTAATTTTCCCGCCTATTGGCTTGACCGCCCCGGGCATTCCGACCTTGACATTTATCGTCGAATGCATAGAATAAATTAGGGCCACCATAATCTGGGGTCTTCTAAACCCCTCTGATGATCCCTAATGCCCTAAGATATTTTGTTTACAAACTTTCCAGCCTATGGGGTTAAATGCCTAAATGCACCACTTTCTCCAACGGATGATAAAGTTTGAACTGAACACACACAGCTTGGGACAAACAACTTCACCCTGTCTCAGTCAGGCTGATATTTCTATCCCTAAATGTATAGGGCGAACATAAATATTTATAAAATATATATATATATATATATATATATATATATATATAACTTGACACAGTAGTAAAGTCCAGCTGAGTGAAATGGTTCCTTATCAATCTTTTTAAAAGCAAGAAATCGTATAAATTAATTTAAAGTCATTATTTTTAATATATTTATTACATGCAGTTGTCATCGTCATCTAAAAAATAAATAATAGATCGGTAGATAGAGTTTTAGATCTCATGGCCGAAGTGTTGCAACGAGCTTTCTTAACATCCATCCTTGATTGGAACTAGCTCGGTTTTTGTATTCTTTGGAACGGTCCTGGTCGTTTCGGGCGTAAGTCACTTTAGGCCGTAACATCCAAAACAATGTAAGACGTTATGTTTATGGTGTTTACCGTTATGTTTATGGCGTTTACCATTATTATTTCATGTTTTACGTACATCCCCAAGGGGCTGGTACTAAACACGGCGCCCATTTTGCACGTAAACGTGCTTACGGCCTAAATGACTTACGGCCGAAACGACCCGAATGCCTTTGGAAATAGCATAACAACAGCTACGAATTTTCTGTATATATTGCTACTTTTTTTTGTCTTTTATTATAAAAAATAACAATATCTGTACATACAATATACAATATTTATATAAAATCAGTCAATAGTACTAACAATTTTTTTTCATATGTATATAATATTTAATATTAATTATTCTTTATAATACAATAGTATTTCTCTTCAATTTCACATTTTATCAATCCTTATCTCTATATTATATTAGACAGGTAGTCTTTTGTAAATATCTTATTTAAGTCATTGTTGAAAGCATGACATATTAATATTTTTGTTTTTGACATACTATTTCTTATGAATGTAACTAAATTTGGGTCTTCATTCGGCAGTCCCACAGATCTTCCATACCAAAATCCTGTTATAAAATCCGATAATAGAACCATGGCAGTATTTTCATCTTTCTTTGACACAGTTGTAAAATCCAATTTAGGAATTTTCAGCAAACTGATCGTCTCAATCTTACAACATTTTTTTAAAAGTGACTTGAACCAGGATAATATTTGCTTCAATGATGGGCAGAAATATATAAAATGCATGTTATTTTCAACAGCCCCACAAAAGAGACATTTATTGTCATTTGCTATGTTCATAATGTGCAACCTATCATTTGTATTCAGTATTTCATGTATATACCTATAGAGTATTTCCCTGCTGTTCTTATCAATATACTTATTATTAACATGCTTCCAAATTACAGTCCAATTGAAAAGGGGATACAGTAATTCAGTCTTGGGTTTGTAATCATTACATTCCATTAACAACCAATAAGTTTCCTTATTTGACACATTTGCTACTTGTTGTGTACCATGTGCTAGCATTTGTTTGGATGAATTTGTACATAATTGTACAACAATTCCTGTATGTACATACATGGAAAAATCTACCAAATGACTTGCTTAACTTTGCATTAGTTATTATTGCTATTGAGATTGTATGTAACATTGTATATTTTATACACATACAATTGTTTTTATGATAAAAGATAAAAAAATTTGATGGATGTCAAGTAGCTACTATATAGAGAATATTGTCATAGAAATTGACAACGAAATGTTTCATTATAGAAGTCAAACGTGTAAAAATAAATACCAGTAAGAACGTGGTACTCGAAAAAGTATATAGGGGGATAATTTTACTTAAAACTGACTGGACATTTTTCGTATTCGTCGATTAGACCAATTATTGTCTAAGATGGATATTAGTTATTGTCTGTGACGGCAAGTTAAAGACTATTGTTATGGAATATAATGTAGTTGTTGTACGCTGAACATTTGTACAGTTATAAAAAACGAGAATTATTTATTTAAGATGATCATCAAGTACTGTATATGAAAACAGTTTGTAGAATATTGAAGAAAAATCCTAAAAGCAATAATGTAATTAAAGAAAAATGTGTTTTGTACATAGGACATTTTAGATTAAAAAAAAAAAAAGCTTCTGGAATTCTCGATTACCGTTTATAAGGACTGTAAAATTTATTTGCAGTTACTACCTTTTTCTCGAGCCTGGCAACAATCATAAGGACGTTTCTTTCACTACAAATACTATTTTCATGACTATTGCAGACTTACAAGAATGGATTCATTCGATGCTTTGCTCTGTTGTTGCTTATCTTCATGATTTAGTTGAATACACTAACATCTATAATGGTTGCGAATTTTTTTTTTATTTAATTCAATAAAGTTTATTTACAAAACATCGCAGTTTTCATTTACACAACAATTTTTACAGTAATATTTGTTATATACATAATTCGAGTTAAATAAAATACAATATTCCATCTTACCTTTTTTTCCGGTCTTGACCTGTCACGAGACTCTTACATCCATCAAGAGTACAAAACATTACTGACAGTTTGTCTCTAGGAGGCATTTTGGGCGACCGTGAATTTTTTGTTGATATTTCATGCTACTGGCTTTCAGTTCCATATTTTCCCAGTTATTTTTGTTCGTTCCCGCCGTCGAGCTGGTTATGTTTTTTTAGTTAGCTTTGTGTCTTGTCTGCTTGCAAAAGTTTGTTAGTCTGCCAGGAGTGTTGTATGAAAATTAACGAGCATATTTTTACTGTGGTCTCGGCAATAGTTGATTCCCTCGTTGATCTGGATCCCAGAAAGAAAACTTACTAATTTATGGTCTTTATGTAAGTGAGCCTAGCGAACTCGTGTAATAGTGAAAAATAATGTACACTATGCAGAAAGTTTGTCTTTATGTAACTGAGCCTAGCGAACTCGTGTAATAGTGAAAAATAATGTACACTATGCAGAAAGTTTGTCTTTATGTAACTGAGCCTAGCGAACTCGTGTAATAGTGAAAAATAATGTACACTATGCAGAAAGTTTGTCTTTATGTAACTGAGCCTAGCGAACTCGTGTAATAGTGAAAAATAATGTACACTATGCAGAAAGTTTGGAGAACGTCGAAAGATAATCTTTCCTAGTTAGTGTGAATATAAGAATTAGCTTCACTATTCGTATCAATAGCGTCATTGTCGTAATTTTCATGGATTGAAGGCAACTGGGAATTTTAGATTCTCAACCTTTTTCTCCTCTGTCGAAGATTAATTCGTGTTAAGCTTCATATCTTTATATGCTTTCCATCTTGGCATTTTGTCTTTTGTCTTCTTGTTATCTTCAGTGATTGCTGTGCTTTTATTTTTCCTTCCGTTATGTCATTTCCTTTTGTTCAGTTTCGTAACAACAATTTATTACAAAGTTGGGACTTCAGAATGTTACCTGGTGAAACCTCATTGACTTTTTTCTGTTAATGTCCTCTTCAGAATCCTCCAATAGAGAATTCCCATTGGGGGTCTGTACCGTCAGTGTTCCTCACGCGTTGCATTGTAGGCATTACTTTTTTTTATGAAAACAAAAAAAAATTTACTTGGAACTGATAGTAGAAAACAAGAACTTGTAGTAGCTTTGCGGTCGTAGTGAATCAAGAACTTGTAGTAGCTTTTCGGTAGTAGTGAATCAAGATGGTTGACCAACATGATACTATTTTTTTTTATTTAATAATTCAATAAAGTTTATTTACAAACATCGCAGTTTTCATTTACACAACAATTTTTTTACAGTAATATTTGTTATATGCATAATAATTCGAGTTTCACTCGAGTTGAGGTTCTTTGTTGCGTCCCTTCGGCCTTAGCTGCGACCCCTTTCATTCCTTTTACTATACCTCCGTTCTTACTGTAGTCCTTTTCTTCCATCTTACTTTCCACCCTCTCCTAACGAATGTTTCATAGTGCAACTGCGAGGTTTTCCTCCTGTTACACCTTTAAAACCTTATCACTCTGTGTCCCTTTCAGCTCTGAATGACCTCGTAGGTCCCAGTGCTTGGCTTGTGGCCTAAATTTTATATTCCATTCCATTCCAGTAGGGAATATGGCTGGACGAGCTCGCTTTATTCAAGAGGATTGGAGCCTATTTACCCAAACTGCCATCCCCTCTGGTAACACTCAAAAGCTTCAGATGTGGAGAAGTTTAGATTTAATTATGGCAAGTTTATTTTAATGGAGGAAGCTGATAAAGATAACAGATCAATTTGCATCAAAGATTTCAGATAGACTCCATATATATGTAGCAACAACGTCGTCAGGAATATGTACAACAGTCAAAAGCAGTCCATATCCCTCCTTATAATTAGTGGACTGGGTAAGTGGCCGTCACCTGTTATCCAATCTAAAAAGGTGGAGGTTCGTATTCTGGCTGTGGTAGATGCATTTACCATGTATACTGTAATTCCTTTTGGGTGTGAGTACGAATGTAATATATATATATATATATATATATATATATATATATATATATATATATATATATTATATAATGTTATATAATAATATATTGGATATGAAACGATATTTGTGGTTCAATACATCCATATATATATATATATATATATATATATATATATATATATATATATATATATATATGTGTGTGTGTGTGTGTGTGTGTGTGTGTGTGTGTGTGTATGTATATGTGTATACAGTACATACACATATTTGTGTGTATATATACATACACATATATATGTATATATAACTGAATCACGAAGATATATGTGTGGTAGGTATGTATTAAAACCACAAATATCGTTTCGTATCCTCGAAAATAACGTACACCAAAGGGGAAGTATAACTGATATGCTATTCGTCACACGTGGGATTCAAACCTTTGTCTGGTTTACAGACAACGACTTTGGCCACTGAGCCTTGAAGAGAGGTTTAAGCTGATATCGACTCTTATGTTCGTAATTATATCCGTCGAATTTAGGCATTGTACTTAGAATCGATATCATCCCACCTTCCCATGATAGCTGATAGGTAAGTTTGTACATAATTATGAATTATGAATTTTATCACATCTTGAATGTCACCGAGTGGACGAGGTTGTTAGTAAGACTGAGAGATCTGAAGAAGTTGATATCTGTTTCTGAAGACTCAGGATCTACCTACTGGCAAATATGTTGACGGTAGTTGAACTTAATTATTGGGAATGAAAATAAAGCCATATTTAAACAGACCTCCCTTTCCAATCAAGACACAACTCTAGCGTTTAGAAATGTTGAAAAGTGATGTTGACAGCACGTAAAGAAGTTGCATTTAGGGTTATTTTACTGAAATTTATATATGCATATGATAGATAATGTGTATATTTTTCTAGTGTAATAAAAAGTTTTGAACACATGAAGAGCAATGCGTCTGAAATGTTTATGGTTTTTTTTTTCAGAATTTGAAGAGAGACGCCCGGTGAAATAAGGTAAGATTATTCGTAATTCTTGTTGATGCATATATTTTTCTACCACAAAATAGGTTGGGAGGTATATATGAATTATTCTAATAATTATTGTCTGAGCGGTTGCTGCTGAATTTTTTTTTTTTTTTTTTTTTTTTGCGATTTTTCCAATTTTTAGTTTGAGTTGTTCTGCAGACCTTATGTATAAACTTATAAATACCTGGACATGTGTCTTAAAGTATCGATATTTCGTCTCCCAAGTTGTCATTCCCGTAGGTGGTTAGTGCCGTCAGTGCACCTCACGCGGTGCACTGTAGGCATTACGTACGCTTCTTTACAGCGTCCCTTCGACCCCTAGCTGCAACTAACATTCCAGCAACTGCCGTCGTAATGGATCGGGTTATGGGCGCTTAGAGACATGAAGGCCAGACTTCCTTTTTATCGATTAGTAACGCGACGGATCTGTAGAGTTCCCAGGTTCAGACATTCGCGTAATAGCGTTGCAAAGTTTAGTTTTCATTTTTCGTAAAAAGGTTCACTTTATTCCGTGGTGAATTTAATTTCTTTAGATAGGTGTTTTCTTCTTTGAACTAAGTTCGTCTTTGTGACGTTTTGGTCTGATTAATGTTGCAAGATGTTTAAAACTGATAACAATCTCGCGAAGAGGCTTTTAGTGAAATGAAATACTCTCTCTCTCTCTCTCTCTCTCTCTCTCTCTCTCTCTCTCTCAATTCCATCGGCCGGCTGATGGAGAGTTAGAGGAATTTATTTCTGGTGATAGAAATTCATTTCTCGCTATAATGTGGTTCGGATTCCACAATAAGCTGTAGGTCCCGTTGCTAAGTGACCAATTGGTTCTTAGCCACGTAAAATAAGTCTAATCCTTCGGGCCAGCCCTAGGAGAGCTGTTAATCAGCTCAGTGGTCTGGTAAAACTAAGGTATACTTAACTTTTTCTCTCTCTGTCTCTCAGAAATAAAGAGAATATTTCTCTGATTTTTTCCTCTGACTGCTACGTTCCGATTCAATATATCCAAAGAAGTCATAAAAAAAGCAGCAAGAAAATAGTTTAATTTTTTACCCATTTCCCTTTTACCTGTTTTATTTTTCGGGACGATTGAGTGCTTACATATTTTATGAATATGAACTGACTTTTAATCTTACTTTACTGACCTTTATTACTGTAAAATAATTTATATAACATTCCATTCCTCTTGTATAAACTTAATATGCTAATTTACATCTGAACTTAGAATTACTTACAGAGCTGTAACTCTATGGGTCTGTGATCTCTGGAAATATTGGGATCTTTGAAGAGGAAATGCTTGACGATAATGTTTGTATATAGCTTTCATCAGATTAAGTTGGAAACCAAAGTTCGAGTTAAGACCAACGTAGAACTAGCATACAAGCGACCGTTCTTGGCAGCTGGCAGAATGGAGAAGTTAACGAAATTCTAATTGTACTTGTGTAAATAGCTCTAGACCTTCCTGATCCCTTGAAAATGCGGCTACGGTGTATTTTTAAAATATGAATACGGTCTTAAGTCTTAATCAGTATTAAAATCATTTTTAGAGTAAAATTAGACACTGCAATAAACTCATACCACGGATCTGTTCTTAGCTCCTGATTGGAATTTTTGCATAATGTGGGACTAACTGGCTTTGGATGTGCATAAAATCCGTAGTGGATAGCCTGTTGGTAAAAATGAGTTCAAAGGTGACTGCCCCTTTGCTGTTTGTCAGTCCTGTTAAGAATTCTGTACAACAGCTATTTTACAAGTAAGTGATCTTTAACCAGTCTCACACAACCTGAAGTACATAACCTACTGTACACATCAGTCACACTGTTTGAGACAACAGGCCTGTAATTGCTATCCCTTAAATGGCTTCCTTATTTGTTTTATTCTCTAACCATTGCTGTTGACCGTTCCTGTAAAGTTGCACGTCACTGTATGATATTGGGCTACAACTGCAGTCTTGGTTTACTTGCAAGTTTAGCCCATCAGCTTAATTTCGGTCTGCAGAATACTAAAAATCTGTCTCCTTTGTGGAGACCTTCTGGATTCATTCAGACCCTGCTGTTGAATAACTAAAGCTGCCATTTCACATTCTTCGCCTTTGAAAGACCTACCTGATCGCGAGCTTCTATTTTGACAGGCATTGGACTCTGCTCTTTTGTTTAAGTTTTGTATTTTTCAGTCATTTTCAGCCCTACAGTGGCTCAATTTGTTTCTGCGCTTTTGACAGTATGTGTTTTGTCGGTGTGATGCTTATTCCATGCCCTGACCACACTCCCAAGTTGTGAAAGATATAATCAAGTTGTAAAAGATATAAATGGAAAGGAAGTGCACCAAGATTAGGGAACTTTGATTAAATGTAGGCAAAATGTTCAGAATTTGCCCCATTATACGCATGCTTGAATTTGATTGGGTACTGCTCTGCAAAGTCTGACCAGACTCTTGTTGGTGTATCCCAAAGTTCCTATTTTATAGTGTTTTCTGTCTTTGTTTGTCTGGAAAGTCTGAAAGGATGTAGAAGTGTTAGGAAGTTCACATATTAATTACAGTCATATTCACACGTTAGATCTGCTGAGGGTTTAGGATGCCGTTTCAGAGCCTTAGTTACTTTGACCATTTATTTAAAAAAAAAAAAAACTTTGACATCTGTGAGGGTTTAGGATGCCTTTTCAGAGCCTTGGTTGCTTTGACCATTTATTAAAAAAAAAAGAACTTTAACATTTAAAACTCCTTGTGAATTAAGATCTTATATGCAAAAACAAAGAACATGCTAGCTGTTCTAAAAAATTTTATGAATTCTGTAGATGAGATCTACAGACGATTTTATTTATTTCAATCATTTCTTCCTTAGTAGTAATGGAATGTAATTGAAGGTGAATTAGTAATAAAGGCTTTACTTCTGACTTCTCTGTTCAGCTTTAATAAAGAAAGTTTTTTTGTGGCTGAGAATATATGGGTCTCAGTTGATTAGAGAGAGAGAGAGAGAGAGAGAGAGAGAGAGAGAGAGAGAGAGAGAGAAGGGCGGGGGGACGAGGTTGTTGTGAGGCGTGCACTTTGTTAGCATAGCAACCAAGCTTTTTCACCGTTAGGTGCAGAAATTATCGTTCAACATCGCTGTTACTCAGTTATGGAAATGTGATACGCAAACACAGAACGTTGGTAAACAATGAAAAGTTGGCTGGTAAAACATTTAAAAGTCTTTTGTTTGTCTTTGAACGAGCCATTTCGCCCTCTTGAATTTCGTTTAATTTTTCTTGATAGTGGATTTACAGGGGCTTATTAAAATTTCTTTGTTTCCTTATGGGTCTTTTTAAGAAAAACCTTGAACTACAGAAAGCAGTAGTACACACACACACACACACACACTGTGTCACGCATATGAATTATATATATATATATATATATATATATATATATATATATATATATATATATATATATATATATATATATATATATATATTTATATATTTGTGCGTGTCTGTGTAATTGATATTTTTTTACTTTTCTATGTAATTAAATGTTTTATACTTTTCTTGAAAAGGCCCTATAATAGAAGCAAAGAAATTTTAATGGCCACTATATTTCCATTATCAAGAAAAAGTCATAACGAAAATTCATTATACATACATACATACATACATACATACATACATACATACATACATACATACACACATACATACACACATAAATATATATATAATTGGATGGGAAAATGGTGGGATATATATATATATATATATATATATATATATATATATATATATATATATATATATATATATATATATATATATATATATAATTGGATGGGAAAGTGGTAACCCCACCACAGCTCTTTTATGTATAAGATGTAATCAGCCGCCATAGGCGAGGTGACATGACCAGTAAAGAAAAATATGCTGCTGTATGTATGTAAAAAGTTAGTGAATCGTAGATGACATGATTTGACCCTAGGGTAGGCGGGAGGTGTGTTGTAACTGGTAGGGTCCATCATAACCAGAATGTAAATTTATATTTTGTTTTTATTAATATTTATTTTTGTGGAATATATTCTCTTAGAACATCCATTTTCCAGAATTATGTGGCTAAGTATTAGTAAAATCAAATTTCTCTTAAGGCCTCTATTGTCAATATTTTTACATGCACAGAAAAAACTTCCTTTAAGGCGTCTGTTTTTGAAATTTTCAGATAAACTGACATAGAAATGGACGAAAAACACTACCCCCTTATTACATCTCTTAAAAACATGCTTAGTTTTTATCATTCTGTCTGTAAAAACTTTGATGAGCAAGGCAGACGCGGAGCTACTAACAAATGCACTTTGAACTTTGCAGCAGAGGCTCAGCTAAATTCAGAGGCGAGGAAAGGTCGCTCACTTCTCTCATACCCTCTGAACTTTGGGGAGATCGAGCTCAATCCCAAAGTGGGACAAACAGAATGTTTGTCTGTGGGGTCTCTGTGTCGTGTCAGGATTAGAAATTTAATATGAAAGTGAGTCAGTATTACTTTAAAGGCGACGTTGCCATTAATCCCTTCAGTATGGCTTTTTTAAGAAGCTTCCCGTAGGAGGGTAGCTCCGCCAGTGCACTGCAGGCATTGCTTAAGGGTGTTTGCAGCGTCACTTCGGCCCCTAGCTGCAACATCTTTCATTCCTTTTACTGTACCTCTGTTCATATTTTCTTTCTTCCATCCTACTTTCCACCCTCTCCGAACAACTGTTTATTAGTGCAACTGCGAGGTTTTTCTCCTGTTACACCTTTAAAACCTTCTTACTGTCAATTTCCCTTTCACCGCTAAATGGCCTCGTAGGACCCAGCTCATGGCCTCAGGCCTAAATTATATTTTCTTCTCTATTCTGTTACTAAATTAAGAGGGCTGTCCAAAGATAATATTCTTGCTGTAAGAAGGCGTGAAGATAATTACAGAGGTGTAACATATTTGGTCGCATGAAATCTTATGGAAATACGGAATATATTTAATTGATGTTACTCGAACATCCGTGTTTAAATTTCCTAGAGTTAGGTTAAGGTATGAATAGCTTTGTTGGAGTTGGAATTGATTTCCAGGTTCCTGTGAAAAGTTGTATTTAAGAAATGAAAGCTAGGATATCTGAGTCTCAATAATAGCTCTGTTTTTGCATTCTTTGGAAGTAGCATAACAACAGCTATGAAATTTGTGTATATATTGCTACTTTTTGTGTACCATGTGCTAGCATTTGTTTGGATGAATTTGTACACAATTGTAATACTTAACAGTTAAAATTCCTGTATGTGCACATATGAAAAAAATCTACCAAATGACTTGCTGAACTTTGTAATAGTTATTAGTGCTGTTGAGATTATATGTAATATTTTGTATATTCTATATACAGATACTGTTGTTTTTATAATAAAAGATTATAAAAAATAACAGAAATAGATAATATTGGGTAATGAAAACAACATACTGTATAAATGTGCCCCCATTGTCGAGCAATATAAAAATATTTGAAACTGCCTCGTTAGTATTTATGTGAGTATTGGTTTTAACAGGGTGTTATAGAGACGTATTCATGTTGTGATCAGGAATATAACTTTTAAATTGGTTTGTCTCCCGATCGGGAAAATGGAATTTGTGTTTATTTTTTGTAAATAGATCAATTTTCATGACTGAAAATAACTGAATAAAATGACTGGAAAAGGGCTATCGAACGAAATATGACTATTGGAACCTCGGCTACAAGTAGCTAAGTGTGTTTGTTCCTTGGCATATACGGCGCAAAAGGTTTACTGGACCCTTGCATTTATGGGCTTAAGGGGTAAAAACTTGACTGGAAGCTACGATTTTTATGAAGTAAATAGGGGAATCTCTGGCTAGGAAATGGGAGTTTATACGGAAACGAGAGGGAAATGTTTGATTAAACACTGTGGCGTCACTAGAGAAGGGAAGAGTAAGTAACATTTGATGAAATAACGTGTAGAGTTTTGGTGAAGATTATTTCTTCTCTCCACCCTTCCAGAGTATTTTTATATGTATGATGTTATGTATATCTTAGTTTAACCAGACCACTGAGCTGATTAACAGCTCTCCTACTGTAGGGCTGGCCCGAAGGATTAGATTTATTTTACGTGGCTAAGAACCAACTGGTTACCTAGCAACGGGACCTACAGCTTATTGTGGAATCCGAACCACATTATGACGAGAAAGGAATTTCTGTCACCAGAAATAAATTCCTCTAATTCTTCATTGGCCGGTCGGAGAGTCGAACGCTGGGCCAGCAGAGTGCTAGCCGAGAGCTCTACCCACCCTTCCAATGAAGAGCTATTTTTATATGTAGTTATGCTTGGTTTCACTAAGGTTGAAGTCGTTCCATGTAGCAATAGATTTATAGAAAAAACTTGAAACTACTGCAAAATGGCTTTGGAATATTCAGGACGAAAGAGTTCTGTCGATTACTGTGGTTGCTTATAAAGTAAGGGTACATCATTTGTAATGTCTGATGTGTTAAACTTACCCAGATTTTTTCCTGTAATAATGGGGACATATTTTTGGTAAGAAAAACTTTCATGACTGCAAATATGTTTGAAGATTTTTTTCTCATTTTTTAAAGAAACATTTTGATGACAATAAATTTTTGTAGAACTGAGGCTTCGGTGGAGAATGCATCTAAAAAAGCACGCTTCCGGCACTTGGCCCATAACACATAATCTATTTTTAGTTCCCTTATATTGCATTATTTTAGCTTTCATTTAGATGCCACATCAACTGATTCCTTTTAAAAGTTATCATCTTACTGCCTGATTAAATTTATATATATATATATTAACTGTGGAGCATCACTATATTGTGATCGAAAATAATGATTAAAAAGCCACAATAATATATGATATATATTTTTATAGAATATATATGAAGAGGATGCGCAAACGGTCGAAAGCTCCTCGTTTTTATCCCCTTTCTTGTATATTTCTATGTCTTAAAATATACAATTTATCAATTATATTATTGTGGTTTTTATATATATATATATATATATATATATATATATATATATATATATATATATATATATATATAATATATGCATGTACATTGTATGTATGTATGTGTTTACGGAATATGATATACACTTGTGTGTGTGTGTGTGTGTGTGTGTACGTAAATGGCATTGTACATGCGTAAAACCATAATTTGAATTTTGCCCAAAAATTGTAGGCCTCAGATGTGCAGAAGCATTTAAGAATAATTGCCAACGACAAAGGAAGGCAATGACCATACATATGTGTAGCCTATATATACATTTATATTATATATATATATATATATATATATATATATATATATATATAGTATATATATATATATATATATATATATATATATATATATATATATATATATATATATATATATTTGTCATAAACTTCGATTTTCATTTGATTTTCTGGTCTTCAGAAGCAATTAAGGCACTTCAATAACGTTTCAAGTTGCCTGACAACATAGAGGACTTTATGTACGGTAGGTTAACATGAATTTGTGAAGGTGTGTTTAAATATATGAATGAACACATATGTGATTGTTCTGACGCCAGTTAGATCATTAAATCTATCGGATGGCGGTAGGTAGTTAATCTGTTTGCATACGAAATTACGTCTCTTGAGGACTAGAGTCCAAGGCTACTCGGCTATTGAAGAAATTATTCATTCACTGAAATCACTGTTAAAATTATTGATAAACGTGTACTTGTGAATGTATGCTTGTAGATATTTGTATATGGTGATATTTTCTTTTCTGTCATTTTTGAGCTTCGGAGAAAACGTAACTTTTCCGAAATGATGTTCTTGGAGATTTGTCTTGAGGAGCATTCCATTAAAATGTACCTGATTGCGTTAAAGCGAAGCGTAGTTCACGCATACTTTAATGCTTCACTATCGATTTCAATTGTTGCAGATTATCAAAAGTACGTGGGGTTAAAATACCATTTCGTACTTTTCAGATCAAAATGAATCGACGTGATTATTTGCCAACCATTTTTATTCTGTATATTTACGAACAAAAATTAATTATCTGTATATTAAATTTGAGAAGGTTCAAATAGCATTAAACACAAGCTTATGGTGAAATGTAAAAGGCTCTCATTAAAAAAGGTATTATATATAGCGTATGAGCACACATAGACAATAAATATATATACATACATATACATATATATATGTATATGCATATGCATATATATATATATATATATATATATATATATATATATATATATATATATATATATATATATATATATATATATATATATATATATTTATATATTAGAGCGCCCCCTCTACAGCATTAACTAAAATTGATATGGACCAAAACAAAAGTAATTCCGAACAGGTATTTATTTAAGTTTCTCTCTGAGTATTTAATATTTTGTGTGGCCTCCATCTTCGCAGGCCGTCGAGGCTTGGTATACCATCATAGTTCACTGTGCGCGCTTCAACACGATCCTTTAAGATACTACCAATGTTTTCACACACATTAAGGCCAGGGGAGCTACCTGGAAATTCACTTGACGAGAAGAAATCGATACCACTGTTTCGAAGCAGCTCCTGTGTCTGAAGAGCCTTGAAACATGGTACCGTATCATGCAAAAATGTGACTTCTTCAACAGATAACACATTTTCAGTATCTTTGAGGAAAGGAAATACGCCACCAGTAAGCACAGTTTCTCTGAAGTATTCACCATTCCATGACTGTCCTTTTTCTTTGATGATCCACATTAACCGTTTGGCTGTGAAACAGAAAAATTCCCAAACATTCAGGAAATTTCACAACTTGGCAATAGCGCACGTCACCGCTGATATCATCCAACTCTGCAGCCCAAATGACGTCATTTTTATGATTTGGCTTCCTGACTGTGTAAATGAAGAATTCATGTGATGCTGCAACATGGAGAAAGTCAGCTTCATCCCAATCTTTAAGAAATGAACCACAAAACCATGCATGGTCTTCTCTCTGTTGCTGAGTGATGTTGGGCTTGCTGATAACGTGAAATGGCTTGATACCAGATTTTTTCAACTCACGATATACAGCACTATAATTTCTCTTCTTTCCCCATTTTGTTTCTAGTTCCAGCGCCAGTTTACGTAAAGACTTTCTTGGTCTACCCACTACCTCAACTATGATGTATTTTGACTCCTGAGAAAGGACTTGAGGCCTTCCAAGATTCTCACTCTTTTCGCGATGACAGTCATATGGATTTTTGTTCCAGTTCCTTTTAACAAAGGATTCATCTCTTTTAATGTATTTAGCTATCCAGGAATGTGAAATGAAGGATGCGCCAGCATCCTTGGCCTCTCTGAAGGTTATAGCCCGGATTTAGTCAATCCATCTGATTTCCTCCAAGTCGTTAGCCATGGCTGTATCTAACTCCGTCACTCAGCCTGAAAATACAAGAAATGTAAAATGAAAAATAGCTTAATAGAAACTTAAAATAATGTAATTGGAGATAGTCTATAGCAGAAAACTTCATAACTGTCCATTTGTTCTGTGGAGGGGGGCCTCTAAATTCACAAACACCTGGTACACACACACACATACATATATATATATATATATATATATATATATATATATATATATATATATATATATATATATATATATATATATATTCAAGAACCTGTATTTGAATTAAAAATGGTTTCTGGTACGGAGTTAGTATTATATATCTTTTAAATTTTAAAGTGGAAATCACTTTTAAAAGACTTAACATTCCACGTTCACAAACTAAAGACGTCTTAAAGTGTTTTGTAGCAGATATACTGTACGTACCTTGAATTTGGTTATTGTATCTATCCAGCAGTAGCAGTAATAAAGTTTAATAATAAACGGGCTTGCCGCTGAAAATATATTTATCATTGTCTCAGTTTCTTTTGTTACGTTGGATAATTACTGTAGTTTTTATTGCAGCGATCATTATCACCTTTTATTGATAACTACGAAGGAACATTCAGTGGTTAAACCCGGTAGGGGGATAGTGTCACCAGTGCACCCCATGAGGTGCTCTGTAGGCATTACGTAAGGTTCTTTGCAGCGTTCCTTCGGTCCCTAGCTGCAACCTCATTCTTTCTCTTTACTGTACCTCTGTTCATATTATCTTTCGTCCATCATGATTTCCACCCTCTCCTAACAATTGATTCGTAGGGCAACTGCGAAATTTTCCTTCCATTATACCTTTCAGACCTTTTTGTTATCAGTTTCCGTTTCAGCGCTGAATGATCTCATAGGTGCCAGCGCTTGGCCTTTGGCCTAAATCCTATATTCTATTCTATTCTTACCCCTGATAATAGATTTGTTATTGTCTCAGTTTCTTTTGTTGCGTTAGATTATTACTGTAGCTTTTATTGCAGCGATCATTATCACCTTTTATTGATAACTACGAAGGAACATTCAGTGGTTAGAGGTTTAGGAAATAAACGTTGAAAGTTATATAAGTTACATGGGGTCACTCGGGACGAATTCTCCAGCCGGAATTTGAATGGGTCACTCGGTCTCTCCCGTTTAACCTTTCTCTCCAGCCTTGATCGCTTTCTCTCGATTTAATTGTTAACAAGCCTTGTTCTGACGATGTTTATTTCATACTATTTATTGGTCCTGCTGTAAGGTTTGTGTGTGTCTCTGATTTTGCAACGCTGTAATATTTACTTAAATCTCCGTAGAGGGGTAGTGCCGTCAGTTCACCGCATGCGGTGCACTGTAGGCATTACTTGAGGGTCTTGGGCAGCGTCCCTTCGGGGCCTAGCTGCAACCTCACCCTCTCATTCCTTTTACTGTACCTCCGTTCATATTCTCTTTCTTCCATTTTATTTTCTACGCTCTCCTAACAATTTGTTAACAGTACAGCTGCGAAGTTTTCCTCCTGTTACACCTTTCAAACCTTCTTACTGTAATTTCCGTTTCAGCGCTGAATGACCTCATAGGTCCTAGTGCTTGGTCTTTGGCATAAATCTTATATTCTTATCCTATCCTTCTTATCGCTTTCTGTTGATTTATTTGTTAACGAACCTTGTTCTCCCGTTGTTTATTTCATAGTATTTATTGCTTTTGCTTTTAGTTTTGTGTTTTTTAATCTAGAACACTTTAATATTTACTAAAATGTTGGTTCATAGTCTCCAGGTGGTTGGTTGGTTTAAATAAAACTATTAGCCAAATGGGCCCTTTTTGCTCTCATGTGGACTGTAATTTTGATAGTGTGTATAAAAAACGAGGCTTGGTGTGAACCTCCGAACTCAGTTCACTCAATAGAGACCAACCATCGTCTCCGTGCTGTCGGTTTCAAATCTTCTCTCTCTCTCTCTCTCTCTCTCTCTCTCTCTCTCTCTCTCTCTCTCTCTCTCTCTCTCTCTCTATATATATATATATATATATATATATATATATATATATATATATATATATTATTTTTTATTAAAGTATTTGTCATATGATTATGTCAATATGAATATAAAGAACTTTGGATTAATATGACATAGTGTTTAATACGGAGTTAATGTTGTGTTTTGTACGTTTTGAAATGGAAAATGTTTTTAAAAAACAACATTTCACATATAGAAACCAATGACGTCTCATCGTGTTTGTGTAAAAGTTACAGATACCTTGATTTTAGTTATGCTATCTATCCAGTAGGAGCAACAATAAAGATAAATGATACGGAACAGGTTTGCCGTGATAAATTATTATTTCATCAGATTGTTTTTCTATATTAGGTTGTTACACTAGCTTTTGTTGCAGTGATCATGGTCACCTTATATTAATAACTATGTAAATCAGTGTGGAAAGCCAAATGGTTGCATTTCATCCTGTTGCCAAGGAAAGAGGTCACTCGGGACAAATTATCCAGCCGGAACGTGAATGAGTCACTCGGGAATCTCCCATTCAACCTTTCTCTCCAGCCTTGATCGCTTTCTCTTGATTTAAATGTTAACAAACCTTGTTCTGTCGATGTTTTTTTCATACTATTTATTGGTTCTGCTGTAAGGTTTGTGTGTCTCTCTGATTTTGCAACGCTGTAATATTTACTTGAATCTCCGTAGAGTGGTAGTGCCGTCAGTTCACCTCATGCGGTGCACTGTAGGCATTACTTCAAGGTTCTTTGCAGCGCCCCTTCGGCCCTTAGCTGCAACCCCTTTCATTCCTTTTACTGTACCTCCGTTCATATTCTCTTCTTCCATCTTACTTTCCACCCTCTCCTAACAATTTTTTAATAGTGCAGCTGCGAGGTTTTCCTCCTGTTACACCTTTCAAACCTTTCTACTCTCAATTTCCTTTCCAGCGCCGAATGACCTCATAGGTCCCAGCTCTTGGCCTTGGGCCTAAATTCCATATTCTGTTCTGTTCTATTTGCTTAAGACTTTGGTTAATACTCTCCGGTTGGTTTGTTTAAAACTTTAGATGAAACTGTTAGCCAAATAGGCTCTTTGTTCTAATGTTGACTGTAATTTTCGTATAAGGGGAAAAGTAGGCTTGGTGTGACCCACCGGATTCTGGTCACCCAACAGAGAACATCGTGTCCCAGGTATCGGTTTAATATTTCAACACCGAATCTCTCTCTCCCTCTCTCTCTAACATGTCTGCGAGGTTTAATTAAATCCAAGGACAGCATATTCAATTAATTCATTTTTGTGTACCTTTCTCTCTCTCTCTCTCTCTCTCTCTCTCTCTCTCTCTCTCTCTCTCTCTCTCTCTCTCTCTCTCAGTATTTGTGCATTACATAGCTGATGTTAATCCATATTTTCACTTCATTCATGAATACGGTTATTTATGGTTTGTCGTCATCCTTTGCAAAATAATGCCGGTATAGAAAAGGGGGGAGGGGGAATGAACCTATTGTTTTTATCAATTTCTAAATTACAACATTATCAGCGTTTTTAACTCCCCTGAATACCGTCACCATAATTAAGGAGCCTACTTACATATTTGATAGCATCCAGAATTTAACTTTAACAAATCTTTCTACGTAGTTTAAGTCAGTGTCTGAGTTTATCGGCACCCCTCGACTTTAGTGCTGTAAGGAGGGACATTATAGTGAATCATTACATTCCAGGACCATTATTGGAAAGTACTGATTGGCTCAAATTTATTCTGCTAGCAGGAAATCAATACGGGGCGGGGGCCGGGGGGGCCCGCAAGGGTATAAATGTACACTTTATCTAAAATTCATGCTCGCCGTCATCGCATGAAGGGCGTTACGGATAGGCGCCATCAACAAATTTAATTCGATCTGTAATAAGAAATGTCGGAATTTGAGCAAAATTTCAATTTGTAGCTTTCTGTGACTTGAACGTAAAAAAAAAAAAAAAAAAATATGGCTTCAAAAGTGGCTAAATTTCTCTGGGATTGAAAAAGCTAGATTATGAAAATGTCTCCGGGATTGAAAAAGCTAGATTTATAAAAATGTCTCCGAGATTGAAAAAGGTAGATTACAAAAATGTCTCCGAGATTGAAAAAGGTAGATTACAAAAATGTCTCCGGGATTGAAAAAGGTAGATTATAAAAATGTCTCCGGGATTGAAAAGGGTAGATTATAAAAATGTCCCCGAGATTGGAAAAGGTAGATTATAAAAATGTCTCTGAGATTGAAAAAGGTAGATTATAAACATGTCTCCGGGATTGAAAAAGGTAGATTATAAAAATGTCTCCGAGATTGAAAAAGGTAGATTATAGAAATGTCTCCAGGATTGAAAAAGGTAGATTATAAAAAGGAAAAATAATAATTTTGTTCCATCTTTAGTAGAAAAAAAGATAAAAACATCCATCTGTATATTCTTTAGAAAAATGTAACAAGACAAGTTTAACTACCCGTAAACATTTATTGCCCTTATTTTTTCAAGAGAAGCATTTTTATGTATTTATTAAAATTCATGTTTCGTTTCGGTAGTCGTGGAATATTTTGATTATTATTGTTATTACGTAATGATTAGTTGGCAGAGGCCCTTAATTTATTTACCCATCAACCGGTTAGAGTAATGGATTGGGCCTTACGGGAATAACTCCGTGGCTGTACACTGTAGGCATTACTCAAGGTTCTTTGCAGTGTCCCTTTGGCCTCTAGCCGCAACCACTTTCATTCCTTTCACTGTACTTCCGTTCGTTTCGTTTTTCTTCCATCTTTTTTGCAACCTCCCCTGTCAAATGTTTCATAGTGTAACTGCGAGGTTTTCCTCCTGTTACATCATTCAAAACTTTCTACTGTCAGTTTCCCTTTCAGCGCTGAATAACCTCATAGGTCCCAGCGCTTGGCTTTTGGCTTAAATTCTATCTCCCATTCCACTAGGAATAATAGCATAAGTTGTCATAAATTAGGAAAAATAAGTCAAGGAGTGGTGAAGAGGACAAGGTAGTGCTGTAAATTTTTTTTCTTTTACCCACACTAACTTAATTTTTGGACCCTTTAATCAGTAGCTGGATTTTAGATGTAAAGACAAAGTGAATTTATATTCCCCTTTTAATTTCACGTTAAGGTTGTTGAAAGCGTGACGTGACGTGATTTATCATAATCCAGTTTTAAGCTGCCTTTTATCAGCGATTCATTAAAGAGGAATGTAGTAGGTTTGGCGTTGTACTGAATTCTTACTCTTAAGAATTACACTTTGCTTAAGAATAAAAGCTGGACTGGACTTGTAATTCTTACGTTTATTTAGAGTTGATTAATGATGGTGATGATTTTGCTAGTGCGAAAAATCTGAAAGAGCCTAATGTATTGATCAGAAAGATGTAAGTTTTAAATTAAGACCTGGCATGAAAAATAGACCAGTGGAAAGCTACACACTGGTAAAAATATAAGTACACGAAAGCTAATCGTTAAGAAAATAACGCGTAGTGTGAAGGAAATTTAGCTGCAGTTGGTTAGAGAAATAAGTATTCGACAGCAGATTTTCATTACGAAAAGAGCGTGTCATGTGAAGAAAAATTTTGCCCGTAATCGTATTAACGTTAGTTTCAGTTTGTGTAAATCAGTGGTTATGGAGCTGAAAATATTTGAGGAAGTGCATAGGGAACTATTTAAAGCGTAGTGTTAAAGAACGGAAGCAGTAGATTATTACAATAAGGGAAAGGAGACATGAAGCTCAGAATAATATTTTTTTCTTATCTTTATTACCATTTGTTTTCTTTAGTTATCAACATTTTCTCATAAGATACTCTGACTCTAACTTACGTTACCTTTAGGTTAATGAGGCACTTACTCAGGTACATGCTGTCAAGTGCAAAATAATTGTCATTAAGTCAACTTTTTTTCTAAAAGATTCCATGAGGGACGGGAGAAGGGATTTTCTTAAGTGCCTCATGAACCTGAAGGTAATATCAGCTAGAGTCAGAGAATCTTACGGGCAAAAGTTGATAACTTAAAAAAAAATGGTTATAAAGATCAGAAAAAAAAGATGGCCAAGACCTGTGATTTCTCTGTTAAAAAGTGGTAAAATTGGTAGGTGGGGAGTGAGGAGGGTGGAGGAGAGGGTGGGAGGGTGGAGGGAGACGCAAGGAGTGGGTTTGTGGTGGAGGTGGTGGTGATAGTAGTGGTTGAGTGTTAGCATGCAATAGCACCATGATTCTAGAGTGTTTATGGCAGCCCCCAACAACACCCAAGGGACACCGCACTCACATTAACGCTATCATTTCTCTCTCTCTCTCTCTCTCTCTCTCTCTCTCTCTCTCTCTCTCTCTCTCTCTCTCGTCTTCCGTGCTAGTAATCAGTCTTCCAAGAAGATTGGACGTAATTGTTTACGAGAAGGTAATTATACCCTTTCTCTCCGACGGACTTTCATTTGAGTAATTAAAATTCCATCGTGGATAAGGATCTCACTCTGTCTTGCTACTGATGTCCCTGAGTTCCGTTAGTCGTTCCTGGTTCTTATATCGTCATGGAGGCAGAACGTTAATGCCTTTGGGTGTGTCTTAATTTACATTCAGACACTCGTTTAATGCAGGAGCCTAAAGACGTTTACTCGCTTGTCTTAGGAAGTAAACCTTGATAACTAATTTTATTTTCTATTTTACTTTTCAGTTTTTTATTTTCACGGGAGTCCGAACCATATACTTTATTAAGTCATTGTAATTACATTTTCTGAATGTTATTTCCCTTCTAGATTTACCGTAGTCTTTTCTAGATGGTTTGATGTATTGTACTTGTCTGGGTTTTATGTATTTAAGGGCAATTTCCTTTCATTTGTAAGCTAATTTTGTTTATTTTTCTATGTCAGACCCGCGGTAGGATTTTAATTATATACACTAGTATTTCCAGAGATAAGATTTAAGGATATTTTTGTTCTTTAATATTACTTTTTATGTGGGACCTTGAAGTACATTGCATAAAGTGTTTGTATTTATATATAATGAAAGTATTCGCAGGATTCTCACTACTTGATTCAAATGTCCAGTATTCTCAGGAAAATCATCCGAAAAATATCAAGGTTTAAATGTTGTGAATTTTAGTTAATATAAAGATTTCAGTAAATTCATAATTAATCTGATTAATTCTTAAGTGTTTCTAAAAAATTGCGTTGGGTGGTGGAAAGACGAGGTGTATACATAGTGCTTCGTGTAGACTTTAAAGGAATAGATTGATACGTAGAGAGAAGGAGAGGGAAAATAACTTTTTTGTTGTCAGACATTACAACAGGGACAGGGTACATTGTGCTTCGATAAGACCGTGTAAAAGAATAGGTAAATAGAGAGAGAGGGATAGATAGAAAGGAACAATAGCTTTGTTCTTTGACATCCGTGTTATTAGAAGACCGTGTAAAGGAATAGATAAATAGAGAGAGAGAGAGAGAGAGAGAGAGAGAGAGAGAGAGAGAGAGAGAGAGAAGAGGAACAATAGCTTTGTTCTTAGACATCTTTGTTCTTAGACATCCGTGTTATTAGAAGACCGTGTAAAGGAATAGATAAAGAGAGAGAGAGAGAGAGAGAGAGAGAGAGAGAGAGAGAGAGAGAGAGAGAGAGAGAGAGAGAGAGAGAAAGGAACAATAGCTTTGTTCTTAGACATCCGTGTTATTAGAAGACCGTGTAAAGGAATAGATAGATAGAGAGAGAGAGAGAGAGAGAGAGAGAGAGAGAAAGGAACAATAGCTTTGTTCTTAGACATCCGTGTTATTAGAAGACCGTGTAAAGGAATAGTAAAGGAATAGAGAGAGAGAGAGAGAGAAAGAGAGAGAGAGAGAGAGAGAGAGAGAGAGAGAGAGAGAGAGAGAGAGAGAGAGAGAGAGAGAGAAAGGAACAATAGCTTTGTTCTTAGACATCCGTGTTATTAGAAGACCGTGTAAAGGAATAGATAAATAGATAGATAGATAGACAGGAACAATAGCTTTCTGTTAGTAGACATCCCTGTTACAAGAAGACCGTGTAAAAGAACAGATAAATAGAGAGAGAGAGAAAGAGAGATAAATAGAAAGGAACAACAGCCTTTTTTAGTAGATATCCGTCTTATTAGAAGATCGTGTAAAGGAAAAGATAAATAGATAGATAGAAAGGAACAATAGCCTTTTTTAGTATACATCCGTGCTATAATTAGACCGTGTACAAGAATGGGCAAACAGATAGCTAGATAGCTAGATAGATAGAAAGGGACAATAGCTTTTTGTTATAAGGCATTCGTCTCTTGAAGGCTGAAATGGGAAAACGTGTTGGGAGGAAGGTTCGGCATACAAGGACATAATTAAAACATGAAAGTCTGCTGTGACTATTCAGAGCAGGGACGTGCCTTGGTGGCACATGAAGGAAGAAAGTGAAATAGAGAGAATATGTGATGAGAGGGAAAAGGGATGTGTGGCAGATATAATGGTAAGGGAATATTTTAACAAATGTTTCTTTTGGTCTATAACTTAATGTAACGTATAAACTATGTCATTGTAAATTTTATTTAAAAAAATTATTTTATACGAATTATAATCTTTTTGCCTAATGAAAACTCTGCAATCTTTTCTTCAACTTTCGTCCCCGTAGGAGGGTAGTGCCGTCAGTGCACCTCATGTTGTGCACTGTAGGCGTTACTTTAGGTTCTTTGTGGCACCCTCTTTCATTTCTTTACCGTGCACCCGTTCATATTCTTTCTTCCATCTTGCTTTCCACCCTCTCGAACAGTTGTTTCCCAGTGCAGCTGCGAGGTTTTCCGCCTGTTACACCTTAAAAAACCTCTTAACGTCAATTTCCTTTTCAGCTTTGGATGACCTCGTAGGTCCCAGCGTCTGGGCTTTGGCCTAAATTCTATATCCTGTTCTGTTCAACTTTCGGTAAATTTTATTAATTTTGTATCGGCAAAGCAAATATTTCCATAATCAAAGAGCTTTTAGTATTGATCTTTTGTGCATGACTGAGTTTTATTAATTTTTTTAGAGCTTACCAGTAACTTTGCGAACAAAAAATTATATCTTAGTTTAACCAGACCACTGAGCTGATTAACAGCTCTCCTGGGGCTGGCCCGAAGGATTAGTCTTATTTTACGTGGCTAAGAACCAATTGGTTACCTAGCAACGGGACCTAGAGCTTATTGTGGAATCCGAACCACATTATAGCGAGAAATAAATTTCGATCACCAGAAATAAATTCCTCTAATTCTTCATTGGCTGGTCGGAGACTCGAACTCGGGCCTAGCAGAGTGCTAGCCGGCAACTCTACAGACTCACCCAACGAGGAACTACTTTGCGAACCAATGTTGAGAGAGAGAGAGAGAGAGAGAGAGAGAGAGAGAGAGAGAGAGAGAATGCGTAGCTAAAAGATACCAATCGTATCATTCAGTAACTGTTGTTCCCTGATTCGCTACTAGATTATTGCTCCTGAAATGCTTGAATGTCCGTTTCTAGCGAGCAAGAAAAACTATATACCTGAAATCGCCATGGACAAAATAAAATTACAGTTAAAGCCATTAGTAAAATGTTTGGACAACAGAAGACAGACATTTCAAGAATGAGTATACAAGCTCCTTGCAGATCTAATATAAAATGGTGTTCGAAGATCACCAATAGATCTTGCTTCGCATAGTCCTTAGGATTTTTGCAGAAGGTAGCTACATTCTTATGTATTCATATTAAGTTAAGTATACCTTCGTTTTACCAGACCACTGAGCTGATTAACAACTCTCCTAGGGCTGGCCCGAAGGATTAGACTTACTTTACGTGGCTAAGAACCAATTGGCTACTTAGCAACGGGACCTACAGCTTATTGTGGAATCCGAACCACATTATAGCGAGAAATGAATTTCTATCACCAGAAATAAATTCCTCTAACTCTTCATCATCCGGCCGGGGAATCGAACTCCGTCACAGCGAGTTCCAGTCCACAGCTCTACCGACTCACCCAGCGAAGAGAAATGTATTCATATTGAGACTCATAAGAATTATATGAAAAGACCTTTCAGTTTGATTTGAAAACCATAACGGGAACAGGGTTTGGAGTACTGAAACAGATGTTGAAAAGAAGTTAAACGAAGTATAAGGCATAAGTTGATAATCTACGAAAACATCGAAGGAAATTTATCATATTCCTAAATCATTACAAATTTTGTCAAAGTTTCCTGATTCATGTGTCTGGAGAAGGTTTCCGGTCTGCCCAAGACATTAAAACGTAGGTATTTTGACCAATTATGTCTTTACGTTTGAATAAATTATTCAGAAATTAGAGTAAAACCCATATTTTCATGTTAATATAAAAACTCCGCTTTCGCCTCGCGTTAGTTTTTTGCTTGCTATTAAAGGATAATGGAAGGAAAGGGGTTATATAAAAAAAAGCATGCACGATACAAATTGATAGAGAGCCTGAGGTCAGGTAAAACAATAATTAATGATCTAAAATGAGTCATGCAGTGCGTTAACAGGAGATATATCTCCCCTCCACGGGAGGTCATGAAATTCTCTCTCTCTCTCTCTCTCTCTCTCTCTCTCTCTCTCTCTCTCTCTCTCTCTCTCTCTCTCTCTCTCCCTTACTGTCTTATTTCCCTGCAGAATTGCAGAATGCACCGTGAAGAATGAGCAATTAATTATCCTCCACCACAACCTAACTCGCAAGAATTTCCGACGAAACCCTGAGAACTTCTATACCTCCTCAAGGTGTGTACAGAGAGAGAGAGAGAGAGAGAGAGAGAGAGAGAGAGAGAGAGAGAGAGAGAGAGAGAGATTAAAGAAGCGGAAGGAGAACAGGGTACGAGGAACAACTGAAGAACGAGGGGCGCTGGTGGGTTGGTTGAGGTGGGGAGGGAAGTTCAGTGAATATTCCTTGGTGCTCAGCTCACTAATTTACACATCAAACATCAAGTGTGTTGCCAGATAGTGAGGCTTCCCGTCTTTTATTTATTTCATTTTTTTTTTGCCTTTTAATTGTTGTGGTTGAGAAGTTGCTCCATTTTTTTCTTGTTGCTTCTTTCGTCAGTTGTATTATCCACTTCTTTCTCCCTCGTGTTACCAAAGTGATTTTTCATTTCATTGATTTCTTGGGTGTACCTTTACTTCCTTGTATGTATTCTTGGAAAAGTTATAAAAAATTCCTGTATCGAATTTAACTTACTTATTTGCGAACTTTGGTGTCCAACTTCATTCCCCAACATTTGATGATTCAGACTTTTATTCCTTACACCGTTGGACTGTGGAACAGTCTCCCAGAGGACGTCGCGCAACTGGAACCTCAAAAGTTCAAGCGAAGATGCAATGCATTGCGAAACTAAAACAATTCTCATTGTATTTTACTGACATTTTCTCTGTTTATTTATTAATTTGTTGAATTAGTTTTTCTTTTCTAATTACTGATCTCTCCTTTCTCTATTGCCTACTACTTTCTGTTACTTCCTTCTATAGTCCCTGGTTGGGTGGGTGGGTTCCGTACTCAGCTAGCACTCTGCTGGCCGCGAGTTCGAATCACCGACCGGCCAATGAAGAATAAGAGGAATTTATTTCTGGTGATAGAAATTCATTACTCGCTATAGTGTGATTCGGATTCCACAATAAGCTGTAGGTCCCGTTGCTAGGTAACCAGTTGGTTCTTAGGCACGTAAAATAAATCTAATCCTTCGGGCCAGCCCTAGGAGAGCTGTTAATCAGCTCAGTGGTCTGGTTAAACTAAGGTATACTTAACGTTTTACTTCTTTCTAATGAACACCATATTCTTTGGAAGTCTGCATGTCAAGTCAATGGCTCCGGTGGACTTGTTGCATACGAATAGGGTTCGTCATCTGAATAATAATAATAATAATAATAATAATAATAATAATAATAATAATAATAATAATAATAATAATAATAATGAAACAATTCGACCCCGTAACGAGGCTATAATATCGAGAATTAAAAGCCACAATAGTGTTAAAATATTTACGTACAAAGTTAAAAATGAAAAGGAGAGATTTTCGGATAGGACTGATGAAGGATACGGAGTAGTATCCGAAAGTCTCTCCATTTCGTTTTTAACTTTGTACATAAATATTTTTAACACTATTATGCCTTTTAATTCTCATTGATAATAATAATAATAATAATAATAATAATAATAATAATAATAATAATAATAATAATTTCAACAAAAGAAAATTCCCCTGAATGGGTGTTATTAAAGAATAAGTCTGCTTCAGCAATGTTTTTGATTAATGCTCACTGATATATTGTTGTATATCTGTATAGCGTGGTTAAGCGACATATCTCTCCCCAGGAGCAGTTGCGTTCAGGTATTGAGACGATCCATTTAGTCTCGACGAAGACAAAGTAGTTACGATCCGGTTTCACGCCATCGGCCTCGGTCGTTGGACGTCGTCTTTATCGCTTCTCCTGTCAGGTGGCATTTCTTACGGGCATTCTCTTCTTGTTCAGAAGCTATCTCGCATTTATTCTGTTGAAAGTCATTGCTCGGTTATGTTTATGAACATTTTTTTCCTTATGATATCCTACCTTCTTATTGTTCCATTTTCTCAGTTTGTTCTCATTAAATGACCAGTTTGGCGTGACTCAGGTGATCTCTATGCAAATGCTTATTTTTATATTTAGTTTTACTCCTATTTTCCTTTGCACTTTTTTTTATTTGGATTCTTGTCTTTACATTTACGTAAAGAGGAGTCTAATGTGACTCGGAACTGTTGCGTTTCTTCAAGGTTAAAGGATGTCCTTGAAACGGAGTTTTTATTTGATAGCCACGGTTATTTGCTCAAGTTATTATCGTTTTCATTATGACCTGTATTCCGTCATAGGTTCGTCTGTAAGCCAAGTTGTATACATAACCAATCATCGCTTGATTTTGTTTAAGAAAGTCTTTTTTTATTTATATATATCTTCTGAATTTCTGCACTCTTATCTGTCGACCTTAGCAGTTTATTTGTTTTCATTATTGTTAAATGGCCAATTTGGTGTGACGTAAGTGATTTCTGTGTCGTTGATACTTTAAATTAAAAAAGGTAAAGGCCTGGGCCTCTGTAGGCTCATAGGGCAGGCGCTGATCTCCTGTTTCTTAGGCCGACAGCCAGTGGGGGACAGGTCCCAATGCCTATGACACGTGGCCAGTGTGCCGCTAGGCCCACTGTTTAACTCTCCAGTCCGAGGACTGGTACCTATTCTCCTACTTGTTATTGTATTATTATTCTTGATTATTATTACTTATTTTTCTTTGCACTCTTTTTTGTATCTGCATTCTTATCTCTTACGTTCGCCTGAAGAAAAGCCTTGGATGGCTCGTCACTGTTGTGTTTTTCAAGCGGTTTTTTTTTATACTTGTTACCCAGGTTTTTTTGCTTTTTAATCGGCCGGTTGCAGATCGGAGTTGTTATCGCTTTCAGTTTGACCTCTGTTCTATAATTGATTACTCATACACATTTACATCAGTCGAAGTGCCCATCGATATTCTAAATTTGATGAGCTGTCTTTTTGTCCGAGAGTGTCCGTTTTTCTATCTTGTCTGTCCATACCACCTTATGTCTTCAGCATATTTCATTTTCTTTATGCTCTATTGCAAATTTTCTTTTTTCATATCTATATCATTTCGTTTCAATATATTCCCATCAGACTTGGTTGGTATGTAGGTTGCTATCTCAGTATTCTTATTTACTTTAGTTTGTCCACCAAAATTTCATTGTTTTTTTGTCTTCCCCTCCCATTTTTTTTTTATTTTGTGGCATGCAGTGGAGAAATTGGTCATGTACTTGATGGCTGACTGTGGAAAAATTTCAGTTTTTAAAAAAAAAAAAAAAAAAAAAAAAAAATCAGCATATTGATACAAGTTATGCCTAGTGCCCGGGACGATGTTAAGACCCCTTTATTGGCTGGGTAATTTTAGTCTTGGTTATTGTTATGGAACAGTTGAAACAAACCAACTCAGATGTCTTTCAAGTTGCAGTAAATCCCATATGGCAGTGCCTGCTTAAGACGTGCCAAGACTCTAAATAAGATATTGGTAAACAACATACTAGATGCAATCCACTCTTGTCACTAATGAGTTCATTTTAGCTTTTTGTATGAGAAAACTATTGAGATGGCTATTTGTCTGTCCGTCAGCACTTTTTCTGCCCGCCCTCAGATCTTAAAAAACTACTGAGGCTAGAGGGCTGCAAATTGGTGTGTTGATCATCCACCCTCCAATCATCAAACATACCAAATTGCAGCCCTCTAGCCCCAATAGTTTCTATTTTATTTAAGGTTAAAGTTAGCCATGTTCGTGCGTCTGACACCGCTATAGGTGCAGACAACACAGGCCACCACCGGGCCATGGATGAAAGTTTCATGGACCGTGGATGAAAGTTTCATATAGTATTATACGCTGTGCAGAAAACTCGATTGCGCCGAAGAAACCTCGGCGTATTTTTTACTTGTTTATTTGGGTGATGGCATCACAAAGTGTCATTGCATTCATGAATGTGTTCATTTCTAAAGCCATTATTATTATTATTATTATTATTATTATTATTATTATTATTATTATTATTATTATTATTATTATTATTCAGAAGATGAACTTTGTTCACATGGAACAATCCCACAGCGGCCATTGGCTTAAAATTCAAGCTTTCAAAGAATATGGTGTTCATTAGAAAGAAGTAACAGAAGGTAAAGGGGAATACAGAAAGAAGTGATCACATTAAAAAAGTCTAATCTTGATAATGTTGGAACTGTTACATCACTACATGATACCGTTAATGATGATAATGCACTGTTGTGTCTGCTAACTGTTTGCTGTTTAAATTTTTGAATTATTCATGATTATCGCAGTGCTATTATTATTAGTTCTTTCCTGTCATTCACGTAGAAAACTCTTTCCAGTTTTGCACGCATCACAGTTGCTTTTGAAGAAACATAGGATGCTGCTTCTTTGAACTTACTAAATTAAGAAGACTACACTGATACCCACGAGCATAATGTCGAGTCATGCGGGAATTGTGATATGGAATTGCACCCTTCTTCTCCCTTCAAACCATTAAAAAAATTAACCGTAGTAAAACCCTCACAGTAGATACTGATAATAATTGAACCCGGTGGTAAAACTATTGTCAAGGGTATTAAGGACTTGACTAGATTTGTTTTTCTTAGGGTTAAACACTTTTCCAATATCATTGACCTGGTCTTCCTTGGTGGTACCCGTAGGGGGGGGGGGTTAGTGCCGCCAGTGCACTACGTAAGGTTCTTTGCAGCGTCCCTTTCGCCCCTAGCAACAACCCCTTTCATTCCCTTTACTGTACCTCCATTCATATTTTCTTTCCTTCATCTTGCTATCCACCCTCTCCTAACAGTTATTTCACAGGGCAACTGCGAAGTTTTCGTCCTGTTACGCCTCTCAAACCTTTCTATTGTCAATTTCCGTTTTAGAGCTGAATGACCTCACAGGTACCAGCACTTGGCATTTAGCTAAAGTTTTATATTCCATACCATTCCATTTCTTGTTGGTTACCTATTCAAGAACTGATTGCCTCCTTTATTGCTTAACTTAGCTGATCGAGCGACCAGCGGTATAGCGAACAAATAAAATGGGATATTTTAAACATTTATTCCTTTTCAGGAAAAACTGTATTGCCCGAGAAATTTCTGGCAGAGCCCCTGTCAAAGATTAGGGTTATAAAATAAGTTTAATTTTAAGACTTTTTCTCATAGAGTAGATTCAATGTGAGTCTCCTAATCTGTGCAAATCGGTAGAATGATTTGCGCGTGGCAATTAGGATTTATAGTCGGCGATGCATGTTAACTTTGTGTAGTATTTTTCGCTTTTATTGATAAAATGAAAAGCTTCAGTTTAATTAAAACCTGTTCGGAACATATATTTAGCAACGTTGTGACGTAGGAGATAATGTTTATTGCCGTTACCCAAACAAATTTTACGATTTTTCCAGTTGGGGCGAGGTATTGTAAATTTTATTACTATCATCTTATCATGAAAGTGAGTAAGACAGTCTCTCTCTCTCTCTCTCTCTCTCTCTCTCTCTCTCTCTCTCTCTCTCTCTACACACACACACACACACACGCAGGTCTTAGCCCTCGAGTTCCATTAAGTGTTTTTTGGATACAGTTGCTAGCCAAGGGGTCCTTTTTAAAAACATAAATGCTACCACCGAATCGCCTTACTACCAGGTACATAATTGATTGCTAAGGTTGATAGGCACAATGGATTATTAACGGAGCATGCCCATTCACGTCAAGGAGTTCAACAACGAAGGGTAACTAAAAAAAAAGAAGAGGTAGCACTCTCTTTGCACATAGCAGCATCAACCTTTATCTTTCATGCATAATTGTTCAGGATCTTGAGGCTCTTTTTTTTCCATTAATTCTACTACCCCATCTGTCCACGCTTTCTAGATGTGCCTTTTCTCCCTTCTCTGACCTCTTACGCATTTTACACTTTTTCCCAACCTGTCATTCTGCATTTTCTCTACACGACTAAGCCATCCCAAAATAAACTCGTCTTTGTTTTCACATACGACGAATATTATCACTTCCAGTTTATCACTCTAACTCCACATGTAGTATACAAAAATCATAGCAACTTTAGCAGTTTCTCTAGCCTTTTCATTTGGCAGCCACACTTAACTACCATGTAGGAGAGTAGGCTCAACAGTTCCTACTCAAAGTCTAATTTTGGTCCCACAGACACACAAGGATTCTTCTAAATATTTTGCATACAGTTTTATAAACTCATTTGAATTGGAGAAGATGGATGCTATTCTGAATCACAATGCCTGTATGACTAGATGATATTCTTGTGGGTTTCTGTGTATATCTTCTTGATTCAGATAGTTGAATGAGGCAGCGTCCTAAGTAACTTCAAAATCAATTATGACATGCACAAAACTGGAGAGATCCTGCTTATATAAATGATAAGAAAGATTCTTCAAAATGAAATAATCACAATAGCAGAATGACCAGGAATTCGAAAATCGGAGCATCAAACATCATTAGCAGAGAAAAAACTCATTACCATCATTGACTGTAGTATTTAGCAATGTAACAGTTCCAATCTTATCGAGAATCGAGCAGATGGCTTTACCAATGAACACATCCCTGAATGCAATGACACCCTGTGAGGCCACAATCAAAATGAACTCTGTTGTGACCAGAGCGGATTGCATTCAGGTGCGCAGCTTACCTGTTTCCTATTAAGCATCTTGATTACGTGTTATGAAGGCCATGATTTAAGGGATACATTGAAGCCTGAAAGATTTCTGATTTTTTTGTTCAACTGTTCTAGAACAATATTCAAGGCCACAATTACCAGCCAATAAAGGGATCTTACCATTGTCCGAGGCACTAATTATCGTTCGCACAAAGATACTAATTTTCATAGTTAAAAATAACTGATTACCTTTCTGTGCAGTCATCATGTGTATAACTTATTGTCTCTAATTACATTTGATGAGGCAAAGAGAGAGAAGGGCGAACAAACTAAGGCAAATATGAATACTGAGATCCTTAAATAAGCACACCAACAAGTCCTGACTCAAAGATACTGAAGCAAAATGATACAGATTATTATTATTATTATTATTATTATTATTATTATTATTATTATTATTATTATTATTATTCAGAAGGTGAACCATATTCATAGGGAACAACTTCACAGGGGCCTTTGACTTGAAATTCAAGCTTCCAAAGAATATGATGTTCCTTAGAAAGAATTAACAGAAGATAATGGGAAATACAGAAAGAAGAGGTCACTTATTAAAAAAAGAAAGAATAAAGTAACAAATTAATGGATAAATAGAAAAAAATGTAAGTAAATAATTGAAATGCAAGAAACGTATCAGGGATAACAGAACAATCTGCAAGAGTTAAAAGCAGATCAACTGTTTAAGATATAAGGGAGTATGGAAACACTGAAATAAAAAAAAACGGACAATCTCAGAAAAAAATACTACTGATTAAAATAAGAAACATGAAATTTCTTAAATTAAGAAATAGGAGAGGCCACGTTGACTGATAAAAATATGCTTGACGAATCTGTGACGGAATATAGGTCATACTGAAAGCGATAATAACTCAGATCTGCATCAGAGCAAAAAAAAAAAAAAAAAAAAAAATACACAGGTTATCAAATAAAAACCCCTTTAATCTTGAAAAACACTATAGTTTCGAGTCACATCAGACTCCTCTTTAGGTAAACGTAAAGACAAGACTCCAGATGCAAAAAAGTGCAAAGAAAAATAGGAGTAAAACTAAATATAAAAATTAGCATTTACATAGCGATTACTTGAGTCACGCCAATCTGGTCATTTATTAAGAACAAACTGAGTTAATGGAATAATAAGAAGGTAGGAACTCATAAGGACAAAGACTTTCTTAAACACAATAGGAGTAAAACGTAATATAAAAATAAGTATCAACGACACAGAGATCACTTAGTCACACCAGAGTATCCATTTAATAAGAATATATGAACCGAGAAGATAGAAAGCTAAGTGTGCAGGGATTCAGAAAGAAAAAGACTTTCATAAACATAACCGATCAGTGACTTTTAACAGAATAAATGCGAGATAGCTTCTGAACAAGAAGAGAATGCCCGTAAGAAATGCCACCTGACAGGAGAAGCGATAAAGACGACGTCCAGCGACCGAGGCCGATGGCGTGAAACCGGATCGTAACTACTTTGTCTTCGTCGAGACTAAATGGATCGTCTCAATACCTGAACGCAACTGCTCATGTGAAAAGATATGTCGCTTAACAACATATCAGTGACCGTAACCGCAAACATTACTGAAGCAGACTTATTCTGTAATACCCATTCAGGAGTAGTTTCTTTTGTGAAAATTATTATTATTATTATTATTCAGAAGATGAACCTCATTCATACAGAACAAGCCCACAGAGGCCATTAAATTGAGATTCAGGCTTCTAAGTAATATAATAAATTGATAAATAAATAAATAAAAATGTAAGTAAAATACAAGAATTGTTTTAGGGTAGTAATGCATTGTATCCTCGCCTTGAACTTTTCAGGTTTCAGTTGCCCAACATCCTCAGGGAAACTGTTCCACAGGCCCGCGGTGTGAGGAATAAAAGGCTTAATTGTCAGATGTTCGGGGATTAAGTTGGACATCAAAGTTCTCAAATACTGAAGTTGATTCGATACAGGAATTTTTTCAAGCAGTCAAAAAATATATACATGGAAGTGAAGGTGCCACCAAGAAACCGAAAACACAAAAGTAATATGCCCCCTAACCATCGCATGCAGATATATAAAACAAATTATCAGTGACCATAACAGCAAATACTACAGAAGCAGACTTATTCCATAAAACCAATTCAGTAGTTTCTTATCGTTTTTCAATATCATGGGGAATGATGTAAGTTCGCAAATAATGAAGTGAAATTGGATACAGAATTTTTTTTTTTACTAGCCAAAGAGTACATGAAAGTAGAGGTCCACCCAGAAAATCAATAAAGTCAAAAGTCACTTTGATAACACGAGCGAGAAAGAGATAACACAAATCAAATAAGAGAAGGAACAAGAAAAACAAGTAAAAAATGTGCCGAAGTTTCTTCGGCATAATTGAGTTTTCTGTACAGTGTATAATGCTGTATGAAACTCTCAGCCACGGCCCATGAAACTCTCAGCCGCTGCCCATGAAATTTTCAGTAACTGGCCGTTGGTGGCCTGTGTTGTTGGCACCTACAGCGGTGGCAGACGCAAGATCATGGCTAACTTTAACCTTAAATGTAATAAAAACTACTGAGGCTAGAGGGCTGCAATTTGGTATGCTTGATGATTGGAGGGTGGATGATTAACATACCTATTTGGAGCCCTCTAGCCTCAGTAGTTTTAAGATCTGAGGGCGGACAGAAAAAGTGCGAATGGCAGACAAATAACCATCTCAATCATTTTCTTTTACGGAAAACTAAATTGGAACAACCTCTCAACCGCAGCAATTAAAGGAAAAAAAAAACTAGGTTAAGTAAATTAGTGAGCTTAGCACGAGGCACCTGAGCCTAAGAACAGCCATTCTCGAAAAATACAAAGAACCTAGAAATGTTGATACCCTTTTGCATTTCTTGAAGGAATAAGAATACTTTTACCACGCTAGAGTTGAATTGGTTCCTTGTTTACTTACTGTAAATACAGGATTGGAATGGAATATGAACTTAAGGCCAAGCGCTGGTACCTGTGAGGTCATTCAGTGCTGAAAATAATATTAAAAGAATTGTTAGAAGAGGAGACTAAGATGGAGGATAGAGAAATGAACGGAGGTACAGTAAAAGGAATGAAAGGAGTTACAGTTTGGGGCCGAAGGGACTCTGCAGAGAACAATAAGTGACACCTACAGTGCACTGTGCCCTTTAGGGGGTTAGTGCGTCAGTGCACCTCGTGCGGTGCACTGTAGGCATTACTTATGGTTCTTTCAGCGTCTCTTCGACCCATAGCTGCACCCCTTTCATTCCTTTTACTGCACCTACGTTCATGTTCTCTTTCTTCCATCTTACTTTCCACCCTCTCGTAACAATTGTTTCCTAGTGCAAATGCGAGGTTTCCCTCCTGGTACAACTTTCAAACCTTTTTACTCTCAATTTCCCTTTTAGCGCTGAATGACCTCGTAGGTACCAGCTCATGGCCTCTGGCCTAAATTCTATATTCCAGTTCCTACAGTGCACCGTGTCAGTTGCACGGACGGCGCTACTCCCTACGGGTTACTGCAGACATTGGGAAAGAAGGAAAAAGCAAGCTCTTACCCTTAAAGGCACTAACACAAATACTGATTCGAGTAAAAGTTACACTTCACGACAAACGCCTCTGAAACCTATCGTTTTAATTTCCAAATCTGCTGTTACAAGTCACGACGACGATGCTCTGTCACGTTTCGTTTTATTTTCCGCTGTTGTTAAAATGTCTCGATCACATAGCGGAAGTATTAAGAAGTTTTAATCCTCAGTAAGCCTCATTATACGTGGTAACAATGGCGCTAAATTAATTTCTCTTAGCTTTAATATTTTTCAAGATTTTTCGTATTCCTTGTTACTTTGTAATGTTGTTGTAGCTCACACTCACAATACGTGAATATTTTACCTTATTTTCCAGCTTGTGCTAACTTGAACTATAAGATGACTTATTTTTCTTACTGGTACACTGCTGAACAATGTTCATAATGCATTTTGTATCACTTTAAGAAGCAAAGTAGTTTAATCTCTGTGAAAACATAAACTAGTAAATACATTAAGCGATAATACAGCATAGGAAAGCATTTGCAAGCATAAAATACTTTAGAATTGACGAAGCAGTTCTAAAAGCCCCAAACATGAAATATTTACGATTATATATATAAATATTGATAAAAGTATATATATGCATATAAGTATATATGTACATATATATGTATGTACAGTATATACATGTATTTATATATCTATATGTATATAAATATATATTTATATATGTCGTCAAATATAAGGAGCTGATAAAAACTCCAGAATGTAGAGAGTAAATGCTATATTTCTCTTCAGGTAAATAATGAATGAGAAAGAGTTACGGAAAAACGGTATTTAACCAGAAGGTCCATAGGTCAGCCGTTACGTCACTCCAGTGTATATCTATGTATCTACCTATCAATCTATATATATATATATATATATATATATATATATATATATATATATATATATATATATATATATATATATAATTTATGTGTAGATCCCCTTTATTCAATTCCATCTTCAATAGATTACAAGACTTTCTCTCAAGTATGTCCATACTTAATTTTTAATGTCTAGCACTTACATAATTTTCTGTATTTCAGTCTTCCTGCAAGTCTGCTTGTATGTCTGTGGGTCCCTTTGATGTTAAATTGCATATTTCCTTCCTTTTAGGCTGGCCAGGGAGGCCCTTCGCTTAAATAAGTACACGCTGTTCTCGTATTCAGTGCACTTAATTAAATTCAGCGTGTATCCTCCCCTTTCAAGCCTTTGACCACATTTCTGTCGAGAGAGAGAGAGAGAGAGAGAGAGAGAGAGAGAGAGAGAGAGAGAGAGAGAGAGAGAGAGAGAGAGAGAGAGAGTTTGCTTTGTAAGCTGCTTTCGTACCCACCAGTTCATGTAACTACTAAAGGTTTCTCTTTTCATGAATATTTTTATTAATTAACTAAGTACATTACATTCTTTATTTATTTATTAATTTATATGTTAATCAAGCAACCGTGAGCAGAGTAAATTATTATCTTCATACACACACACACACACACACACACACACACATATATATATATATATATATATATATATATATATATATATATATATATATATATATATATATATATATATATATATATATATATATAACACTTTTCCCTATTTTCTTCTCTGTGCTTTTGCGAAGATTCTTGAAGTCCCTTGAGGTTTGAATCTCCAAAGAACAAGTGTATGAAGCAAATGATAAAGGAGAGGATTAGGGGAAGGAGGAGAAGAATATAAAGGAGCAGTTATATGAAAGATTAACCTCGGCGCAACGTGGCTTGAATGTTTTTTTTTTTTTTGTCTTATTTTTGTTCTCGTCTCATGTTTTTATGCTTCACTTAATTATGGTCAAATGCTGACTTAACTCCTCGTGTGTTTGTTATTGTTTTTAGTGGAACATTTTTAATGGTTGAGATTGGATGATGGTGAGGAAACATCTAATTGATGCATCAGCATCGTTGTCATCTGTTTTCTGTTTTTTTGTGGATCATTTCAATTATGACTTACAGTGTTTTCTGGATCTAGCTTCTACTTCAGTTTCAAGAAAAAATATCGCTTACGGTTTACGATTTCGTGTAGTGGAAGTTTTTTAATCTATTGCTAAGTAGATTCAGAACATTAGTTACATACATACATTATATATATATATATATATATATATATATATATATATATATATATATATATATATATATATATATATATATGTATTTATATACGTATGTATGTGTATGTATATATATATATATATATATATATATATATATATATATATATATATATATATATATATGTGTGTGTGTGTGTGTGTGTGTGTGTGTGTGTGTGTGTGTGTGTGTGTGTGTGTGTGTGTGTAGTGCACATATGTACTGTCATACTATCATAGTAATCAGGAAAGCATTCATATCAATACAAAACAAGAGTAAATTCCAAAATCTTTGTTTATTTGTCGAATATTCAGTAGAGGATGTACCTGCAGAGCCTTTTTTTTTTCAAGGAGATGTGTTTGTCTCTTAATACAGAAGTGTACTTAATGATTTATTGGTTTTCCTTTGATGAAAAGATGAAAAATAGTAAAGCGGTAAAGTAGATAAATAAATTAGATATTCTAATATAAGGACACAGGTTAGGGCAATTGAACGAACTGACCAAACTAGATCCTCTATAAATAAAGGGAGGAAGATATTGGATTAAAACATTATAACTAAAGGAGGTGAAACACCCACGTTTGTATAAAATTTAAAAAGACTAAGTAATTTGTTCTGTATATATGCTTAGCACCAGCGATGCTTTTAATTAGGCATCGTTTTAGGTAAATAAAACGGCTTTGAGTTGTGGAAGAATACTGGAATATTTCAAAATTGTTTTTGTCTTGATTCTGGAGAGGAAAATTAGAGAGTTACAAACTAATGCGTAGTTTCAGTATCTCACTTCGATATATTAGTGGTCGTGGAGAGATGCCAGAATTCTGCAGTACATAGGTAATTCTGGTTTTTTGAAAAAAAAAAGCTGGGAATCAAGCACTGTCTTTAAAGTTGTTATTCTCGTGCCCAAGAATCTCTTATAGCCCATTATGAAAATCGGCGCTTCATCGCTGTTGGGTAATGTTTTATATTAAATGGGCCTTCAGCATTGACAAGTAATTATGACGTAATCCTTTTATTTTCTTGAGATGGGCAACGTCATCAGTTCCCGTATGGGGGTAGTGCCGTCAGTGCACCATCTTGCGTTGCACTGCAAGCGTTACTTTAGGTTCTTTGCACCATCCCTTCGGCCCCTAGTTGCAACCCCTTTCATTCCTTTTACTGTACCTCTGTTCAAATTTTCTTTCTTCCATCGTACTTTCCACCCTCCCCTAACAATTGATTCATAGTGCAACTGCGAGGTTTTTCTCCTGTTACAACTTTCAAACCTTTTTACTGTCAATTCCGTTTCAGCGCTGAATGACCTCATAGGTCTCTGTGCTTGGCCTTTGGCCTAAATTCTGTTCTGTTCTATTCTATAGTCATTAGTGAAATGTAGCCCTACTCGATGTCACCGCTGGTGGAACATAGTTTTCTTATATTAGTTTCGCTATGATTGTTTACTTTCTTTGAGGAGCTCCACATGCACCCCACCCGTGTCAGGTATAGAAATAATGACTCAGATGAGTAACTAACTATTGAATAGGAATGAAGGATGACTGCTAATAATAAAAGTGCAATTTACAGTAGGTGAACACCTCAGAATGGTAGGTACCGGCGGAATGTATAACCTTTGGCCAACTTATATTCGGCTTAACATAGTCTGATTGTTTTTCTAACTTTCTCCTTCTGTTGCCAGCCCTAGGAGAGCTGTTAATCAGCTCAGTGGTCTGGTAAAACTAAGGTATAGTTAACTTATCCTAATGAGAGTAACTAACTATTGAGTAGAAATGAAGGATGACTGCTAATAATAAAAGTGCAATTTTCAATAGGTGAACACCTCAGAATGGTAGGTACCGTCGGAATATATAACCTTTGGCCAACTTATATTCGGCTTAACATAGTATGATTGTTTTTCTAACTTTCTCCTTCTGTTATCCTAATGACGTCTGGTCTTCCTTGATCTTAATGCTTCCTATATTGCACAATTACCTTACGGTTTATAAAATGTTGAATTACTTAAAGTAGCTGCGCGTGGCCTTTCCATTCTCTTCAACTTTTGCTTCAGAACAATGCAATAAATAATGATTAAGTGTCATTTATTTCAGGGAGACTGATGCTCTTTCGGAAAATTGAATGCCTGGGTTGCAATCATGTAGTTTGCTTTTCATGCGGACCAGTATACGGTACTAAATCATTCCTTCTGTACCATTTATCAGTATCATCATCGGCGATTTTAGTGTATGACCTTTGTTAATGATGTGTTGCCCTGTAAAACATCTTCAAGCTGAAACGGCTACACATACCTTCTATGAAGGTCATGTATGTAAAACAATTTCAATTTTGTGTAAAGTTAAGTATACCTTAGTTTAACCAGACCACTGAGCTGATTAACAGCTCTCCTAGGGCTGGCCCGAAGGATTAGACTTATTTTACGTGGCTAAGAACCAACTGGTTACCTAGCAACGGGACCTACAGCTTATTCCAGTGGAATCCGAACCACATTATAGCGAGAAATGAATTTCTATCACCAGAAATAAATTCCTCTAATTCTTCATTGGCTGGTCGGAGACTCGAACTCGGGCCTAGCAGAGTGCTATCCGACAACTGTACCGACTCATCCAACTAGGAACTTTCAGTATTGTGTAGATCATGTATGTATACTGTAGGCTACATCTGGATTCATGTAAGTGCCTGTGCGTGAGGGAAGGTGGGTGTGTGTACTTTTGAAACACTGGAACTGCGAGATCATGTGCTAAATAGAAATGAAAGGCGCAGTGAAATGGTGTCATATTAGCATTATTTTTATTTAAAATGAGCAAACGTTCATATGAAACAGGCTTGAAAGGCCGCTGACTCGCAAAACAAGCATCCTGCCCAGTGTAGAGTGCACTCATACACACACACACACACACACACACACACACACATATATATATATATATATATATATATATATATATATATATATATATATATATATATATATATATATATATATATATATATATATATATATATATATATATATATATATATGTATGTAATATGAATCTACTGGTCACTTTTTTACCAGATACGTTTGTTTACAAATGTTATGTCCACAATGCCCCGTAAAGTTCTTGATTGCTTTTTACTTTTAACGCTTGTCACTACAAAGCCTAAGATCTGATTAAAACAAATGAAGAAATTCTGACGGCCGTGGCAGGATTCGAGTGCGGGCTCAAACATAATGTTATTAAGAGGCAATCGGAGTTAAACTCGGATTAGACCTTTTTGGCTTGCGTTATTATGGTATACGTTATTATAGTAATTACATCTGTACCTCCCAGAAAGCGTACTGTATCTTCTATAATAATAAAATCCGAGTGGATCTTTCTTTTGGGGTAGGTAAGGGATTGGGAGGGTAGGGGAGACATAACACAACTACCCTCCTCCTGCAAACCTATTTGTCCGCCTTGGATGGTGCGGGGTAGGTAGGGGATCGATCTGGAGGGTAAGGGAGACATGACACATTCACCCTCCTGCAAACCTATTTGTCCGCCCTGGGTGGGGCAGGGTAGGTAGGGGATCAGGAGGGTAAGGGAGACATGACACATCCACCCTCCCCCTGCAAACCTGTTTGCCCTCCTCGAGTGGGGCGGGGAAATTAGGGGTTCGGGAGGGTAGGGGAGCATGACACATCCACCCTCCTCCTGCAAACCTGTTTGTCCGCCCCAGTTAGGGGCAGGATAGGTAGGGGATCGGGAGGGTAGGGGAGACATGACTGGCAGCGCCGGGTTCCAGCTTGTACTGAATAAATGTTCTCTGCACATGTACAATACTGTAGCCTTTGATGAAGGTACTGCATTAACACATTTATAGAAGCAAGGGTTTTGGGTAGAAAAATTCAGACCGTTCGAAGAAACATAATTCTGGACCTTGAGATAATTTAGCTGAAGCTCCCAAAAAGTTAGAAAAATTAAAGTAATTGTAATTTATTTTATTACATTGGGTTGCTAGTCCATGGATTATTTCATTGCCACTACAATAAAAGTATAAAAACCATGGAATATAAATTTTAATCAGCTAGTATAAAATTTACTAAGATACGATATATTGTATATACACTAGCAATAGTTTTTAACAGATAACTTCAGTCTCCATAGAGCATGCTAGAAAATGTGAAAGCAAACAAATTGGTTTAATAGAGCTGTACGTCAAGCAAATGAAAAGAAACATCTGTGGACTACCACGTCAATTAGGGTAGGGACACCTTAATAATAGATTTGAAATGTAAATTTAAGGACGAGGAGGGGCTTCTAGAAAAAGATCAAGCAGAGAGGAAGATATTTTCTTGATAACTATCGAGGAGTTTTGCTCTCCTAATTAATATGTCCAACGCACTTTAAAAGAAAAAAAGTAAAGGGAAGGTTTTTCTGGCTTACCCTCATGCAGGGGAGCTGTTTCTTAACGAGACCTTCCACCAGACATAAAATGTAATGAATGTAATACGCACACTTGTCGTGCTGTAAGAATAAATGAAAAGATCCCGTTGTATCTTGGAAATATATAAAAAAAAGTTCAAATTCGTTACAGTTTCAAGATCGACTGGCCTCCTCTTCAGGCGAGTACAGATTAATACAAGGGGGAAAGTTACAAAAGTTTGATTTATATAGAGATTTTCAGGCATACATGCCAAGCACTGGGGTAACTCAGGTCATTCAGCGCTGAAACGGAAATTGACAGTGAAAAGGTTTGAAAGGTGTAACAGGAGGAAAACCTCGCTGTCGCACTATGAATCAAATGTTAGGAGAGGGTGGACAGTAAGATGGAAGAAAACGAATATGAACGGAGGTACAGTAAAAGGAATGAAAGAGGTTGTAGCAAAAAAATTAATTGACGTTTTTAATGTATTTCCAAAATACAGCGAGATTTTAATTTACGTAAAATGTAGTTTTGAAGTTGTGGAATTTCTAACAAAGTTTGCGTCTTTGAATTGTAAATTGTGAGGGATATTTTTATGCTGATTCATGTGTGCTGTTAATAAATTTCTTTATACAGAGAAAGACATATATTTTGGTAGAACTAACTTTTTCGTTCCACTTCGTTGTGGGACGCTAGTTACGCAATCATGATATATTAGAGAAAAGAAGTGTTTACATATGAGTCACATCAAATCAAGGAAATGCGAGATTATTTCACAGCTATGTATTTATTTATTTTATTTTATCATATATTAATTTAAGTGCGAGTTGCTCGTTAGCATCCAGCGAAAAATGTGACAGACATGTGTTGATTAGTAGAGTAATTCAGTAGTTTGAAGCACTCCCTAAAGCACTGTTAAAAGAGAGAGAAGAGAGAGAGAGAGAGAGAGAGAGAGAGAGAGAGAGAGAGATTATGGCTACTAAACCTGGCGTTACAACATCTATGTTATCGACACCTTACTTAGAGAGAGAGAGAGAGAGAGAGAGAGAGAGAGAGAGAGAGAGAGAGAGAGAGATAATGGTTACTAAACCTGGTGTCACAACATCTGTTATTGACGCCGTAGAGAGAGAGAGAGAGAGAGAGAGAGAGAGAGAGAGAGAGTGCACTTAATTCTCTGCTTAGGTAATCAAAACAATACCAGATATTAGTAAACAGGCATATGTCGCCCGTACACGTCCGGTTCGAGAATCGAATACTGGTCTCTGTTTGTAAGCTGAACGCGTTGCCACTGTGCCTAGAGGAGCAAGAGAGAGAGAGAGAGAGAGAGAGAGAGAGAGAGAGAGAGAGAGAGAGAGAGAGAGAACGTTGGCATTTAAGCGTGATATAATGAATTTGATCACTTGACACCTTCCAAAAAGACAGGCAGACGGGCACATTCATTTGCACCCCAAAATGCGAGCATTATGTAAATGAACGAAAAAGCCTCGCAACCTTCTTCTTTGTTCTCGGGGAGGAGATAAAGTGGAACTGTGGAAGGAAGTGAGGCCTTGCCGTGAGACCGCCCCCCCCGCCTCCTCCTGTCTCTCAGGAAAACTGGGAGAAACGAACTGAATTCGCGTCTTGAATGCTTTGAGCCGAGTTGCTTTTGTTGTTGTGCTTGTTTCTTTGTTGTCTGCTTGTACCTAAGGTTAGACTTTATATGGATGGGGGATGCTTGGATATACACATTGTATCTGTATGTATCAGTTTCATTAAGAGTTTTCTCTTGATTTTATGTTTCCTACACAGCTTTTTCTGATGTGACTTTGTAGTCCCACTCTACATTGCCCATATCGTACCTTTAGTTATCTGTCTTGTTTTCCTTAATGAAACCCCACCATAAATGCCTTCCCAGGTGTACTAAGTATTAGTATGTCACTGTAAACTTTGCAGTCAGCTTTGTTACCCTTTGCTTAACAGAAAGGAACAGTTTTTGTTTTCATTCATTACACTGGAACCTTTCCTTTTTCCAAGCATAGCTTCAACACCCTGGTCAGCCAAGCAAGCACAACATCACCAGCGTATAACATCGTATCACTTGAAAGTCATCAACTCCTGATATGTTTGCTTTCATTAACATTTCATTTGCCCAGTTGAAACCCTCAACAGTCACTTCAGTGATGGTTCTCAAATTTCCATTCTCTTCAACTCGTAATCCTTTGAGAATTACTTTCTTTCTCTTCTAGTCATAATACTGGATAGCATTTTCCACAGAAGTTTATTTTGTACCTTTAATTTGTCTAGATATCTTTTTGTTCATTATGCCATTTGTGTTTCTTTACTTCACTCAAGTATAATTTGTTTTCTGTCGGAAGTACTTGGGCACGAACACGTATTATCTCTTGTAAAGTTCATAATTCTGTCCGTCTTCCGAGTACGTCTACAAATGATACAGCAATTATTCGTGTTACATGTTCATATTCAACTATGTATATTTGCATAAATGTATAAATTCATTGGTCTTCAGGGTATTCAGTTGTCGGAATAGATTCAGTAGCTAAAGCGTGTATTTAGTAGCTTCAGGCATTTGCCAAAGGAGGAAGACTTTGTACGATTCTTTAACTTTTCAAGTTTTGAGACCGTAAGGCCGAGAATGAGAGGATATTATCCCGGAGGCGATTTTAGGTCTTTTGAAATTTTCATGACGTTTCTTGATAAGCTTATCAGAAATTCAGCTCGCTGAAAGAGCACTTACCGTCAGTAGAGAGAGAGAGAGAGAGAGAGAGAGAGAGAGAGAGAGAGAGAGAGAGAGAGAGAGAGAGAGAGAGAGAGAGAGAGATACGCTGGTAAGAGCTGAGATTGAATTTTACTTTTGTATATATTTCTCTGGTTATCGACTATCCTCTCTTATGTTTCGTATCAAATTTTAATTACTTTTATTTTAATAAAACTGAACTTACCTAAAAATAAAGGCTTAGGTGACCAGTCTGTGTACAAAAATTATGTTATAAGAGATCAATGAGAGTGGGCTAACAAATAAAATATGTAATTGTAAAGAAAAATGAAACTCGTACACAGTTATTGGATGAAATAAACGAGGTCATGTCAGGTTCTTTCGTAGTGTAGTGTGATCATTAGGGAGGACAAAAAATTTCTTGTGAAAACAGGGCACTTCTATAAGTAAGAAGATTAGCACCAATGACAGTATTTCTTTTTTTATCTATTTTTTTACTATCATTATTTCTTATGCTTGTCCATAGGGTCGAGATTTCATCTCTGTTGTACGTTTTCCATTTGTCTACTTTAAGTCTCTCTCTCTCTCTCTCTCTCTCTCTCTCTCTCTCTCTCTCTCTCTCTCTCTCTCTCAGATTATCACTCTTGTAATCAATGTTTCCCCCACTACGTTTTCCTTCTTCTCTCCTATTTACATCATCCTGTCTTTTGTATGCAGATCGGAGTAAGAGTTTATACATGAGTAAAGCATTAGGACGGGGGTTAGACGTATGAATGAGGGAGCATTATGCGTTTTGTAATTGATTTATGAATGGTAGGGATAATGGAGGCTTTTTTCAAATTTGATAAATGCTTATATAAATGAACACAGTATAGATGTATATGTATGCTTGTACACGTATTTACGTGAATATATGTACATCTGCTGTTAACAAATAGGTTTTTTCGGCGTCGGTGCCCTCTCCATGTTGGATAAACTAATGCGTTACATAAATCTCTCTCTCTCTCTCTCTCTCTCTCTCTCTCTCTCTCTCTCTCTCTCTCTCTCTCTCTCTCTCTCTCTCTCTCGCGTAGTGCGAACGGTAGCACTGTCAATTCACAACCAAGGAGAAACATCAGGGTCAAAGAAGGAATGACACTGACTGTATACTTTTGTTGATTTTAACATTGAATCGGATACCTGGTTGTTAGTTCACGTTTCTGGGTCTCAGGTAAGGTTTTGAGAGAGAGAGAGAGAGAGAGAGAGAGAGAGAGAGAGAGAGAGAGAGAGAGAAATAATTAATTTGGGCGGTAGGTATCCTATAAAAACGGTTACCGTCAGATCGTAAAGAAAAAAAAAGCAATTTTCACTCCACCAATATGAAACTAGCTACCAGATAACTCTCTCTCTCTCTCTCTCTCTCTCTCTCTCTCTCTCTCTCTCTATATATATATATATATATATATATATATATATATATATATGTGTGTGTGTGTGTGTGTATACACACACATATATATATATATATATATATATATATATATATATATATATATATATCCATTTGCGTGTGTTAGAGCACCACAATGACTGCTGTTATCCAGTTTTAGGGCGAAGGCAGCTGCTGCGCTGGTCGTCTGGAAAACAAACAATTTCGTTACATTATGTTGTTAAGGCTTCCCCTGGGCCTCAGAGTGATGCAGATGTTTCCCCTTTTGTTTGTATCCCAGAGGCGTTTTTGGAATAATGGGAAGTTTTATGTTTTATTCTCTTCACATTTACGATAATAGCTGCCTTACGGTTATATATTTTAGGTGGATATTTTTAGCCAACTAAAAGAGGAATATTGAATTGTCTTAATAATTATAATGATCTTTAGGAATTATTATTATGGATGAATTTGTTGCTTTATATAAAACAGACAAATTGAATTGTCATAATAATGGTGATGATCTTTAGGAATTATTATTATTATTTATGTAGCTTTGACTAAAATAGGCATTTTAATTGCCATAAGACACATAATGATTTTTAGGAATTATTATTATGGATGATGTTGTAGCTTTAACTAAAATGGGCAAATTTTGTATCACAGAGGCGTTTTTGGAATAATGGGAAGTTTTGTTTTATTCTCTTCACGTTCACGACAATAGCTCCTTTACGGTTATATATTTTGGGTGGATATTTATAGCCAACTAAAAGAGGAAAATTGAATTGTCATAAGAATTATGCTGATCTGTAGGAATTACTACTATGGGTGAAGTTGTAGCTTTAACTAAAATGGGCAAAATGAATTGTTGTAAGAATGATGATGATGTTCTTTAGGAATTAGTATTATTGATAATGTTGTAGTTTTATCTGAAATAGGCAAATTGAAATGTCATAAGAATATGATAATCTTTAGGAATTGTTATTATTGATGATGTAGCTCTAATTAAAATAGACAGATTAAATTGTCATAAGAATGATGATGACGAGTTTTAGGAATTATTATTATTATTGTTACTGGTGCAGCTAATTACGTTTTGGAAAATATGTAATCAACTGGTGAAAAGTGACCTAAAATTTATATTATTTATTGTAATGTATTTTGTAGGAACGCCTGAGCACTAACTGAGACTTTATTCATGAATATTGAAAAATGTAATTTACGCACATAATACCTGTATTTTTCTTTGTGACTAAGCCTGGATTTTGTTTGTGCATGTTACTTTCTGTGCACTGGATTTTGTTTGTACACGTTGCTTTCTGTGCATTGGATTTTGTTTGTACACTCGGCAAGGAAAGTTAGGATACAGTTTTTTTAAATCTTCGGACATATATTGCTCAATAATGCGACATCTGGCAACTTTAGAAAGGGGAGGAGCTTCAGTCTTATTGTGTTTGTGTTTTGCTTGACCTCCTGTAACTTTCAATTATATTCTACGATTCTGAAATCATTGATACTTAAATGCAGTAGTAAGCTTTACAGTATTCGTTCAAATTGTAATTTGCAGCGACAGTTCTGAGCAAAATGAACATTTTTTGACATAACCTACCAAGTAACCTTACACAAATGAATTTATGATACCACAATGAACGGAATGCTTGCATAATCGGAAACGCGATCTTCCATAATGAAATCAAGAGTTAAATTTGAGCAATGCCAAACGAAAAACGTGGGGAACAATAAAGGAACGAATGCAATGTTATGATGAGAGAGAGAGAGAGAGAGAGAGAGAGAGAGAGAGAGAGAGAGAGAGAGAGAGAGAGAGAGTCTGCTGTTGTGTAAGCCTAGGCCTATATGAAGAGCTACTCATTTCATTATTTTTTTCTTTTAGAGATTGAGCGATACTATATTTGTATAGTATGTTTTAGCAATGGAGAGAGAGAGAGAGAGAGAGAGAGAGAGAGAGAGAGAGAGAGAGAGAGAGAGAGAGAAACTATGGCAACGTCAAGAAACATCCAGTTACTTGTATTTTCCCACCGAAGTTCTCGTGCTGCTCCTCACATCATGGAGAACGATCTTGCGGATTTAAATAGATTTGGTCAACCTACCCTAGCTGTCACAACATTTACTGTCATTAATTCCAGCTGACTTTTAACACCGTGAAATACAAATATGAATGTGTAAAAATTAAAGAAATTATCATTACCTCGTATGATGATGCAATAATAAGCCTGTTCATAACGGAAAACTAGTAAATATTGCCGTTCTGATAAACAGTACTACACCGAGATATCCACACACTATCTTTTAGATCTCTTTGAACGAAGTCATCTGAGAAATTCTGATTACTTCGGACATGCATGGTGTTTTTAAGTATCTGAACGTTTTTGTTTTGCAGATTTAACATATATGATATAATTTCCATTGTATTTTCATATTCTAGAGTAAATTTACCGAGAATATGTGTTTTCTGTAAGGAAAAAATTAAAATTCAAGGAACGAAATCTAATGAAAACTGTATCCTCACTTTCCTTGCTGAGTGTACACGTCACTATCTGTGCATTGGATTTGGTTTGTACACGTTACTTTCTGTGCATTGGATTTGGTTTGTACACGTTACTTTTTGTGCATTGGATTTGGTTTGTGCACGTTACTTTTTGTGTATTGGATTTGGTTTGTACACGTTACTTTCTGTGCATTGGATTTTGTTTGTACGTGTTACTTTTAGTGCATTGGATTTGGTCTGTACATGTTACTTTTAGTGCATTGGATTTGGTTTGTACGTGTTACTTTTAGTGCATTGGATTTGGTTTGTACGCATTACTTTTAGTGCATTGGATTTCGTCTGTACGTGTTACTTTTAGTGCATTGGATTTGGTCTTTATGTGTTACTTTAGTGCATTGATTTGGTCTGTACATTGGATTTGGTTTGTCTTTGTTACTTTTAGTGCATTGGATTTGGTCTGTACGTGTTACTTTTAGTGCATTGGATTTGGGTTACTTTTAGTGCGTTTTACTTTTTCTGTGCATTGATTTGGATTTTGTTAGTATGTGTTACCTTTAGTGCATTGGATTTGGTCTGTACGTGTTACTTTTAGTGCATTGGATTTGGTCTGTATGTGTTACTTTTAGTGCATTGGATTTGGTCTGTACGTGTTACTTTTTAGTGCTACTTTTTGATTTGGTTTGTACGCGTTATTTTTTAGTGCATTGATTTGGGTTGTACGTTTTACTTTCTGTGCATTGGATTTTGTTAGTATGTGTTACCTTTAGTGCATTGGATTTGGTCTGTACGTGTTACTTTTAGTGCATTGGATTTGGTTTGTACGCGTTACTTTTAGTGCATTGGATTTGGTTTGTATGCATTACTTTTAGTGCATTGGATTTGGTTTGCATTGATTTGGTCTGTATTTTGTTTGTGTTACTTTTAGTGCATTGATTTGGTTTGTACATGTTACGATTTTTTTAGTGATTTGGATTTGGTCTGTACGTGGATTTTGTTTACGTGTTACTTTTAGTGCATTGATTTGGTCTGTATGTGTTACTTTTAGTGCATTGGATTTGGTTTGTACGTGTTACTTTTAGTGCATTGGATTTGGTTTGTATGCGTTACTTTTAGTGCATTGGATTTGGTCTGTATGTGTTACTTTTAGTGCATTGGATTTGGTTTGTACGCGTTACTTTTAGTGATTTGGATTTGGTCTGTACGTGTTACTTTTAGTGCATTGGATTTGGTCTGTATGTGTTACTTTTAGTGCATTGGATTTGGTTTGTACGCGTTACTTTTAGTGCATTGGATTTGGTTTGTACGCGTTACTTTTAGTGCATTGGATTTGGTCTGTACGTGTTACTTTTAGTGCATTGGATTTGGTTTGTACGTTTTACTTTCTGTGCATTGGATTTTGTTAGTATGTGTTACCTTTAGTGCATTGGATTTGGTTTGTACGTGTTACTTTTAGTGCATTGGATTTGGTTTGTACGCGTTACTTTTAGTGCATTGGATTTTGTTTGTACGTGTCACTGTCAGTGCAGTGAAGTTAGCACAAAATATCATATTATGAACAATATATCATTATGAATTAGAACAGATTTCATTATAGTTACATTGGTCTTATAATAACGTAATTACTTTTCTTCGTCAGTGAGCTCATCAAGTTTATTAAAAGCCAAAATGTGGCGTGCTGTGACCAACGAAAGATGGTGTTTGTGGTCTTTTACCGAGGTGACGACCGATTAGTTTAATGGAAGGTTTCGGAAGACTTCTGAGAATACACGTGATCGTAAGAAGTTCCAGTCATGAACTCATTGCGAAGCAAGAGAGACCTCCATTTCACGGAAATGCGTCCTCGAGTAGGTAATTAGGCCTAGTCACTTCATTTTGAGCAGTTTCTACAGAGGAAACGAAATGAAATGGACTAGATAACGTATAAAAACGTTTGGTTTTAATGTCGTTATGACTTTCATATTCGTCGTCGGTTCAGTGATTTCTTAGTTTTTTTTTTTTTTTTTTAGGATCGTAATTTAGTATAGAACTCCAGACTCTCCAGTTGCCAAAGTGAATAACCGCGAGCCAAAACGTCACCAGACTTCAAGTTATTCATTATGATTTTTACCCCCTGTTCTTGAAACGGCTCAGGCAAGGAACAAGGAGGTTTATGTAACTAAATTAGGATTCTAAAATAAATTTTAGGAATCAAAGAACCGCCGACGACCGTTATTATTATTATTATTATTATTATTATTATTATTATTATTATTATTATTATTATTATTCAGTTGATGAAACCGATTCATATGGAACAAGCCCACAGGTGCCATTGACTTGAAGTTCCAGCTTTCAAAGAATATGGTGTTCACTAGGAAGAAGTAAGAGGAAGTAAAGTGAAATACAAAAAGTAGAGATCCTACTTAAAAGTAATAAAGACATTAAAAACCTAAAATTTTTTATATATTATTCATGCAGCTACACATAAGGCTCACCAGCAGCGCTTTGAATTCTCCTAAACCCTGCGTCATTCACTTCTTATCTTGCCTGCACTTTCTCGTTTCCTGGTTGTTGAGTCCTCCATTTATTCCGTACTGGTTACACTTCATCTATCCGTAACTTTCTAGGTCTTTCTTACATTATATATATGTATTGTGTTTATGTTTTTATATATATATATATATATATATATATATATATATATATATATATATATACATATATATAGTATATATATATATATATATATATATATATATATATATACGTCTGCTTTAGGAAGGACAGTCCTGTTTTTATGCTTATAAGGATATATATATAAAAAAATAAATATTTTAATACTAAAAATATAAATAAATACAAATACATATACTAAAACAGTGAGAACTAATGGTCAAAATAACCATTGATTTTTTTTATTAGGCCAATAATTTTATACAGTGGTTCTTGGACTTTATTTCACAAGCCATTGGCTTGTATAAAAATAAAGTCTAAAATCATGAATAAAATTGAATATTAATTAATTTCAGTTCTTTATTCATGCACTATTTTTTCACCTGTCAAGTTATATATATATATATGATAAATGAATCACGTACAAAAGTGATAATAATCATATATCAATCAATGATCATGTTTAATTTAGGTTAAAAATTGGTGTTGGCAAAAAAAAAAATTGTCCTTCTTTTTATTTGGAAATATAATATATATATATATATATATATATATATATATATATATATATATATATATACACACACACAAATACACACACACACACACACACACACACACATACATATATATATATATATATATATATATATATATATATATATATATATATATATATATATATATATATATATGCTTGTCCATTTATCCCTGTTTTTCCCAAATCAAAAATCAGATTTATATGAGGTGAGATGAGGATCAAATTGGGCAGAGTTGTTTCAGGGACGTTTACTTTTTTAACAGAAAACACTGACCAACTAAGACGACATCTAGAAGAAATAGATTGATTTTGAACGGCAGTTTGTAGCCCCGAATTGGTACCTCGGGGGTTCATTCTTTAACGCAGGTTCCTCCGGAAGTGACGTTGACGAGGGATTTCATTATAAAATCTCTTGATTACAGACGACGTTGAAAGTTGGCGTCACGCGACATCAGCCGGTGGGGGTTGTGGGTTGGGGGAGGGGGGATAAAGTAGATGAAAGGGGTTTCGACACTTTTTGTAAGGGGATCAGTGACGTGATCGTCTCTATAGATTTCCCTAAATAGATATGAGGTTTCAGTCTAAGGAAAGAGACCTTTGGCCCTATAACGAAGGATTTGTATGATAATTCATTCACTTATTTACCGTGCATGCGCACTACTTAATGTTATAGATATATAAATCTTATGAATTTGAATTTGAATGTTACAGATATTTTTTCATGGTCATTAGGGAGACAATTTAAGAATAATGATGAGAAAAGCGAATTTAAAAAAAAATCCATTTTCATTTCGGATAATGTAAATTTGAGCTTATATCTTTCAGTTCCTTTTCTCAATAAAGGATAATTAATAATGATAACGACAAAGTTTCCAAACTTATGTTTGCCTTTACTTATTTGTTATGGACGTCTAATATTGTATATATATATATATATATATATATATATATATATATATATATATATATATATATATATATATATATATATATATATAAACTCTTTTCTTATGTCAAAGGATGTTTACTTAGTGACTGGAGCTGATCTTTACATTTCCTGTTTTGATGGCATTTGCACAGGTTTTGCCAGACCCAGAAAAACAAGTGCATTGAGTTGACAATCCATCCGCTAATAACTGAACGTTTTGAGAAGTATTTTGAGCATATTACCCTGTTGTACATTTATGCAATACAATTTATTGTAAGTTATTGTTTAAATATGATAACGCCTTTAGGCCTTAATTAAGAGCTGATCCAGTGTTATTATTTTAGTTATCAATTTAACTGTTTATCCCATCCTGGCCTTACCCCCGCCCCTTTCATAAAGAAAAGAGATCAGATTAACTAGAAACGACATTTCTTTGGCCAGAGACCGTGTAAGTGATTCGTATTTTACTGTGATAGCTTTTTAGAGACTTAAATTCAAACTTCGTATTGTCGTAACGTTATTTTCAAGAACGATATGTAAAAAAGTTCTGTAAAAGTGAATACAAAACTGTTGAGTTTTATATTAACTTTTACATATTTTGTGGTAGAGGAAACGAGATACTAATTTATTCTTGCAATTTACATATATGCAGTACTTCAGCATATGAATGCGTAGTTTTTCGTTTTCTGTAAAAGAAAACTGTTGTGCCGGCTTTGTCTGTCCGTCCGCACTTTATTCTGTCCGCACTTTTTTCTGTCCGCCCTCAGATCTTAAAAACTACAGAGGCTAGAGGGCTGCAAATTGGTATGTTGGTCATCCACCGTCCAGTCATCAAACATACCAAATTGCAGCCCTCTAGCTTCAGTAGTTTTATTTTTTATTTAATTTTTTATTTAATTTTAAAGTTAGCCATAATCATGCGTCTGGCAACGATATGGGGCCATGCCACCACCGGGCCGTGATTAAAGTTTCATGGGCCGCTGCTCATACAGCATTATACCGAGAACGCCGAAAGATAGATCTGTTTTCGGTGGCCTTGATTATACGCCGTAGCGGCTGAATGAAAACTCGATTGCGCCGAAGACACTTCGGCGCATTTTTAACTTGTTGTTAGTTGCACCATAACGTTTTCACAGAATTGCATTTCTTTATAGACGCCTAATTGCTTACGTATTGCTTTGCTCCTCAAAACGAGAATCACATAAGCCAAAATAATGAAGATATGAAAGGTGTTCCTTCCGCATCTAGGAAACCCTCCTCACTCCTGCTTTCTCTCTCAGTATCGACCTTCATTTCTTCTGTGTGGAACAGACCTGTTGTTCTTTATATCGACTAAATTCTACACACACACATATTGAGGAGGTACACTCATTACCGTGTATTGTTAGGGTCTTA
>NC_089762.1:29395890-29425890 GCF_040412425.1 Macrobrachium rosenbergii | reverse complement strand
TAATTTTTTGCATATCATATAATATAACGGCGCTTTAGCAATTGCTATCATTATTATTCCCTGACTGTGGAAAATGGCAGCAAAATCCAGAATTCGCTCAAGATTTATCGTGAAGAATAACAGACAAAATTAAAGAATTATCGGAAAATACTCATTCTTATCAAATCAAGAGAAAGATTCCGTGTGAAAGAAATGAGGAAGAAGGCTTGGAAATAATGTATCTAAATGGAATAAGATAAACTTGATTTAAACTTGAACAAAATTATTTTAAAATATGTGCAAAAAACATTTAATATAATCACACTTTATCACAAAGGAAAAAAATATAAATTATAATTTAACTAGACATAAATCAGAAATTGTTTTTCGAAGAGCGAAGACTCATTCCAAATCAGAAAACTTCAGATAACAAGAGGAAGAAAATGCGTGTAAGGTGACAAATGAAGACGAGGACGGAACACGTACAGCAAAAATTGGAAGGAAGGAGGAAAAGGAATAAATATTCGACACGCTGGGTGCGAGCAAAATCCTGATGTATCTGAAGGATCTCAGTTTAGGGTACGAGTTGAGAAAGATTGCAGTTCTCCAGCATCGCATATCTCTCTCGCAGGGGGAGCTGAATTGGAAAAGGAATTTGCTTGATGTTTCACCGAGGGAGTACAATGAAAACAAAAGTTTCGCGGCTTGCGCGTAATGTTTTTCCCCAGTAAAAGTTGGAAAATGCTTGTTCCCAGATGCGTAGTATTTAACCGTTTTCTATCTTAATTTGTCTTCAGTTTAGAAAGTGTTGGTTTTCAAGTTGTAAATCTGGATTTTAACTTTATGAGGGTGTGGGCTTATTGGGGAGGATAATATTAAGCTTCAGTATCACTACGGTTAACTGTAGTGTTTTTATCCGTAATATTGTTTTTCTTTTCAACTCCATCTCTTTCATCGGATCTTCATAAGATACTGTAGGAACGTACCCCATGGTTCCTAAATTATGTATCCCTAATAATTACGACAGAGATCGATTTTCGAGGTAAAGAGGTCACAAACATGGCAAAAATCGGATACAAATTTCTTTTTTAATTTATATTTTAGAATTAATACTATTTAACTTACCAATGATTTTTTACTCAATGTCTTGGGGCATCTTAAAAATGATGAAGGATGTCACAGCAGAACCGAAAGTGACTCTGTTTGTGTCCTGAGCTAAAAATAAAATTTAGTGATCGGTCTGAGGCGGTTTTAGAAATTTTGTAAAAATGCCAGGTACCGTAGATGAGTCAGGTCCAATTCTACGGCATTTTCATTAAGCATTTCAAATTGGTGCAGCATTCAGAATCAGTGATCAGCGAAACATTCGAAGCATTCTGTGGCATGGTGATGTTACCAATTGCCAAAAACAGTTAAAAAAACACAACTGTCACTGTTTTACTTTATACGCTTCACATGCAAAAATACTTCCATAAAGAGTAAACGAAATTGTTACCTGTCAGAATCTCAATTTCTTCTTTCTTTCACTGAAATTCAGCCAACATTCCTCAGTGAAACAGGGTGTCGCTTTTCAAGGACCCTGTGAATAAATCATTTTGCAAAGAAAAAAATAATTTCTGTTCCTTGTTCCCTCTTAGGTCATGCAAATGGCCATGATATTAGAACTCTGAATGAAGTGTGGCCTATGAAAAACGGACGAGTGAATACATTTTTAAAGGAAAACTTTCCAACAAGAATAACTGCTCTTACTTGGACAGAAAGCAGGAGGCGTTTTGGGATGGAATTCTTACATACTGAATTGTTAAAGTTGTGGGCTCATTTTATCAAGGTCTTTGGTTCGAACCCGGCCAGCAGCCCGCCGTTAACCCATCCATGAATAGGTATGAACTGCAGATGGTTAAAAAGAAGTGCTAGGGACTAGCAACCTCATCCCTGAAGGTCACGTTGAAAATCAGAAGAGACTACCTTTACAAAACGAGAAAAAGTCTTGCCCACTTAATGCTAGGTTGGTATGGGTGGTGGGCGGCATGCCAGGAGCAAGTAGACATAGCACAAATGAGTATAGCTCTGCACTACCTAACCGTAGTGCCCACATTAGTTGATCACTCCCTCATGAAACGTTTTCTGAATAAATACTCCATTAGATACCATCCAGTTTGAATGAGGTCCTTTTAGTAATTCTACTAATGCACAGGACAATTGTGTATGTGATAAAGTTAATTTATATATATATATATATATATATATATATATATATATATATATATATATATATATATATATATATATATATATATAATACATATATATAATATATATATATATATATATATATATATATATATATATATATATATATATATGTATATGTATATATTATGTATATATATAATGTATATGTATATATACTGTATATATGTGTGTGTATGTATTATATATACCACTTGTTTCACAATAACCTCATCACTTTCTCTAATTCATCACACTTTTTGGATGCCCTTGTCACAACAAGGCGTTGAATCTAATTGAAGAACAATAATTTTACCGCTCGCGTGTGTGCATACACAAGCATATATATATGTATATATTTATGTAAAATATATATATATATATATATATATATATATATATATATATATATATATTATGTATGTATATATATACATATATAAATTAACTTTATCACATACACAGTTGTTCTGTGCATTAGTAGAATTACTAAAGGACCTCATTCAAACTGGATGGTATCTAATGGAGTATTTATTCAGAAAAAGTTACAAGCTGTCTTGGACAAACAGTCCACATTATCAAGTTTCCGTACAATCCGTACAACAGCGTTGATGCAAGATTGAAATTTATTATTTCACAAATGTTTGACTGCTTTAAATATATATATATATATATATATATATATATATATATATATATATATATATATATATATATATATATATATATATATTATATATATATATATATATATATATATATATATATATATATATATATATATTTTGTGTGTTTGTGTGTGTGTATGCATATGAATCACTTGTCAAATTGTACACAGCAGAACTTGCGATGTCTGCGTCCATCGTTAATGTAATATATCTTTGTACGGATACTTGATAATGTGGACTGTTTGCCCAAGAAAGCTTGTAACACACACACACACACACACACACACACACACACACACACATATATATATATATATATATATATATATATATATATATATATATATATATATATATAATGTAATATATATAAACAATGTTTGTATTTTGTACTCTTCACGACAAATCATTCCTTACATTGCATAATCTAGAAAATTAGAAAATTCCACTTATCTTGTTCTTTCTTTTCGTTTATGTATAAATATCAGTAGGTCAAGTTTCCAATATTCATGAGAGTGTGCTTTCAAGACTACTGCACGTTCATTGAAGAAAATGGATGAAAACTATGGATTCCCGAAGACTCGTTACAGAGTTCTAGTGGAAGATCAAAGGTCGAAACTACAATCGCTTTTGCATACACTGCACCAGTAACCTTATATTGAACACATTCTCAATATTTTTGGTAATGAAGGCACTTTGCTCTCAGTGCCTCTGTCAGTTCATCTATCCATCTGTTTACTAAGTCATCTTCTCCTTCTTTCCCCAACACTTCTGAATTATACATAAACTTTTCACCAAGCTATCATCGTCCAGCCTTTCCTCAAGACCAAAGAATAAAAAAAATTTCATTCAGTTACGCCTGACATCTTCACCACGGCTGTGGATATCTGACTCCGCTATCAATACTTCTTACGCTGCATGTACTGTACTACGGAAACCGTTCATCTTAACATTTCCTCAACGATTTTCTTTTATCCACTTTCAGTGTTCTCGCTTTTCTTTCATAACTGTCTTTAAAAAATTTCATCTTTATATCCTTATCGATGTCTTAACTCACAGTGCTCCTCCCCTGTCGGTGCATCTGTCATGTTTCTGACTTTTTCAGTCAAAATCCTCACATTTGTCTTTCCCGGTAAAGCTATGTAACCTAAAATTCCTACAGTAACCTCTGTCACCTTTTGCTTTATACAGCGGAATAGTGATTTCTTTCACTGGTCCCTTCAGAAACTTTTTCTCATCCAGACTCACCTTACAAGCACTGGTCAGCCACACTGTTACCATAGTACCGCAGAATTGTACTTGAAATGTTATCTACTCCTGGTATCTTTTCATTCTTAGGCCTATTAATTGTTCTTCATACATCTTTAAAATTCTCTTTCACATAAGCTAACCTCTTTCACTCCTTTTCCATTCAAAGCTGCTTCTCTACATCTCTTCGCATTCAGCACATCTTCAAGATGCCTAATGCATTTTGAGATCCATTTTTTCATTAAGCTTTTCCTGTGTCTTTACTTCTTTGAAGAACAACTGGATGTTCTCCTTGATGTTCTTGTTCTGCTATTGTATTGTTTTATAAACGTGCCCTTGTTTGTTCTCATTGTAATTTTCTCTCTCACTTATTTCTTGACTGTTCTATCCCTCAGCTCATGTATCAGCTCATGGGGTCTTTTATCATGCATTGATTTTTAATTAATATTTTATTTTTCTTTAATTAAATCAAATCTTTCATTTCGTCATACAACCACATACTGTTTTTATTCCATCCTCTTTACCTCCTGTACACTCCCTGGCGTCCCTATGATCCACCCTCGAATTTTGCATACTCATTTATGCACTCCTTCCACTCCCATGTCTTTAACCCTAGCCTACAAGCATCCTTTTCTGTTAATGTGGTCTCTGATTTCCATCTTATCAGGTCAAATCACCGTGATACATTGATGACCACATATTTTCTCTGCTCCCTCCTCAAGTTCATACCTCACTTAACTTTACTTCAGTCAAAGAACTGATTAGATATACCTACAGCCACTCCTCACAATTAACTTTACTCCAGTCAAAGAATTGATTAGATAATACCTACAGCCACTCCTCACAATTAACTTTACTCCAGTCAATTTATTAGATATACCTACAGCCATTCCTCACAATTAACTTTACTCCAGTCAAAGAACTTATTAGATATAGCCTACCTACAGCCACTCCTCACAATTATCTTTACTCCAGTCAAAGAATTGATTAGATATACCTACAGCCACTCCTCACAATTACCTTTACTCCAGTCAAAGAATTTATTAGATATACCTACAGCTGCTCCTCACAATTAACTTTACTCCAGTCAAAGAATTTATTAGATATAGCTTACCAACAGCCACTCCTCACAATTAACTTTACTCCAGTCAAAGAATTTATTAGATATACCTATAGCCACTCCTCACAATTAACTTTACTCCAGTCAAAGAATTTTTAGATATACCTACAGCCACTCCTCACAATTAACTTTACTCCAGTCAAAGAATTTATTAGATATAGCCTACCTACAGCCACTCCTCACAATTAACTTTACTCCAGTCAAAGAATTTATTAGATATAGCCTACCTACAGCCACTCCTCACGATTAACTTTACTCCAGTCAAAGAATTTATTAGATATACTTAAAGCCACTCCTCACAATTAACTTTACTCCAGTCAAAGAATTTACTAGATATACCTACAGCCACTCCTCACAATTAACTTTACTCCAGTCAAAGAATTGATTATATATACCTACAGCCACTCCTCACAATTAACTTTACTCCAGTCAAAGAATTTATTAGATATACTTACAGCCACTCCTCACAATTAACTTTACTCCAGTCAAAGAATTTATTAGATATACCTACATCCACTCCTCACAATTAACTTTACTCCAGTCAAAGAATTTATTAGATATACCTACAGCCACTCCTCACAATTAACTTTACTCCAGTCAAAGAATTTATTAGATATACCTACAGCCACTCCTCACAATTACCTTTACTCCAGTCAAAAAATTTATTAGATATACCTACAGCCACTCCTTACAATTAACTTTACTCCTGTCAAAGAATTTATTAGATATAGCCTACCTACAGCCACTCCTCACAATTAACTTTACTCCAGTCAAAGAATTTATTAGATATACCTACAGCCACTCCTCATAGTTACACCGGTCATGTTGCTCTTCCATCTGTTCTGTAACAGTAACTCAAGCTATCAAACTTTTACTTATCATTTTCACCTTTCCTAATACTCCTATTTAAATTTGGAAGCCATTTATTTAAGGAAGTTAAGCCTCTTTCAACACGTGTATGTACAAATGTACACACACATATACACATGCATATATATATACACACACACATATATATATAGACATGTACTGTATATTATATATTATTATATACTGTAGAAATGCCTAGTAAGTAAAAGCATCTTAAAACCCATTTCCTTTTATTTGATCATATCGTCATTCCTGAACAAATTGCATAATCTGCAGGATTTAGGTAAAGAAAAACGCATTTATTCGTATTATTTTTTATGTTGAATAAAAACACTTTGTATAAAGGCTTTCATTACATTTGAACATGCATGCATCATTGCAAAACAAGAGGTGAGATAATGCTTTGGAACTCACTTTGGAATATACGATATAAAAAAGCTCATTTAAGTTAGACACTCGTTGTTGTTTATTTTATATTTATGGAAAACGTACACACACACACGCACGCACACACGATAAAGAAGAATACTTACACGTTCTTTGTTGATATTAACAGCGTTTATGCAAGACTGAAATTGGTTTTATCAAGAATGTTTATATAATATAAAATATACAGTATGTGCTGTATATATTATATGTATGTATGTATGTATGTATGTATGTATGTATGTATGTATGTATGTATGTATATATATATATATATACTGTATGTATATATGAGCTATACATGTGTATGCATATGAATCACTTGCCAGATTGTACACAGCAGAACTTGCGATGTTTATGTCCATTATTAATGTAATAATAATTGTTACTTCATTGGTTATAGTAACTCTACAACCTCAGGTAAATATTCCTATGAAATTTAACTCGATTTATTTGCGTCCGAATTCGACTGAAATTATTCATATTTTGATATTCAGTATTAAAAGTCATATGTTAAGAACTAAGAACTATAGTCCCTTTATGAGTATTTTTTCGATAGTCACGAACGTATCGCCCTATTTCACTTGTATATTGTTAATACTTCATTTCCAGTTTCTTTCAACAATACAGTAAAAAAAATTGTATATGTGTATGAAACCTGGCCACAATAATGAGGATATATTTGCTGTTAAAAGTAACAGCTAATCAAATAAATTATGCTGACATCGGAATTACATTAATTTCTTTAGAGTTATGTATATTAGTTTTTTTCTAAAAAAAATGGATGGTGTGTTCGCTGACAAAAACTTTTTGTATAAAACCTTTGTTTTTCATTCAGATATAATTTTAGTGTGACTGATGCTAGTTTTGATTTGCTTGTATCACATGGTTTTGGGCATTGTAAGAATTGTTAATCAATATTTTAATCAGTTTTCCATATAGAAATTGATACATTCTTAATCATTATGAACAGTATTCATTGGCAATTGGGTTTTAGAAGCTTCTCTTTGATTTACGCTGTATTATTCTCGCATAACTCCCAGCGTTGTGGGATTATATCACAATCTGTAACCGAAGTAAAAAGCATCCTTTCTCGATGTATTGCAGTTCAGCAAACGGGTAAATGTACTTTTAACGGAATATTTTCAACATTTTCCAAAAATGTGCTTTAAACGAAATATTTTCAACATTTTCCAGAATGCACATTTAACGAAATATTTTCATCAACATTTCCCAAAAATGTGCTTTTAACGAAACATTTCCAACATTTTCCAAAAAAATGTGCTAACGAAACATTTCCAACATTTTCAAAAAAATGTACTTTTAACGAAACATTCTCAACATTTTCCAAAAATGTACTTTTACCGAAATATTTTCAACATTTTCCAAAATGTACATTTAACGAAATATTTTCGATCAAGATTTTCCAAAGTGTACTTTTAACGAAACATTTCCAACATTTTTGAAAAATGTACTTTTAACGAAACATTTCCAACATTTTCCACTCACGACTGCAACAACATATTAAAAACTGTTTGTAATATAGTAAACGTTATCATGATGAGACGACGAGTAACAAGCAAACAGTATTTTGTAGATATTGTAGATCTCCTCGGAGGCATCCCCATCCCACTACGTATCCTGTATGGGAGGGGTGAAGGAGTAGAGGTGGGGTAGGGAGGCTGGGATGTCCCCCCCCCCGTAGGTGAGAGTCCACGCTGGTCATATTGTAGATATCCTCGGAGGCATCCCCGTCCCACTACGTATCCTGTATGGGAGGGGTGAAGGAGTAGAGGTGGGTGGGGAGGCTGGGGTGTCCCCCCTGGCGTAGTAGGGAGTCCACGCTGCCCATCCCATCCCGCAGGATGTTCGCGGAGGCGGAAGGGAAGTTGTATCCCTGGAGGTGCTTCGGGTACTTAGGTCGTCTGAATCTGCCCTCAGGATACCTGTAGGAGGGAAGACGAAGGAGAAGGAGCGGTAATGGAATATAGTCCTCAAAGAGAATATTATTAATATTACTTTTTGTTATTTTTTTTATACCTTCACATCACTTTTGTCCTTGAAGAGAATATTATTTTTAATATTGTTTTTTTATTGTTGGTTTTTTATATCTTCATATCTCACTACTTGCATATTTTGAGCAAAGCGAATGTTATTAATAGTTTTTATAATCTTTTTTTACATATCTTCACATCTCACTACTTACATATTGTTAGTAAAGTGAATATTATTATTATTATTATTATTTGATATCATCACTTTCTCGTGATCTTAAATGGAAAAATAGACTAGTGAGCAATTCTGGAGTTACCTGAAAGAATAAGAAGCCGTTTTTCCATTTTTTAAAGATGTTATCATAAATGTATTATTATTATTATTTATATGTTTAGTCAGGCTGAAGAGGCCTGACTAAGTTGGCGAAAGCTTCCTGTGTATAGCATTATACTACGTACATACTACTGCGGACTTTATCTTTCTATTATTAATATTAGTTGTTATTATTGGTTATTTATGTCTTCACATCACTCTACTTACTTGTGGGCAAATGTAAATGTAGATATTCCCTTACAAATGTTAATTTTTTCTGACAATGTCTATATTTGGAATGTTACCAGTAATTTCCTTTCTGTAATTCTGTACCAGTTACTGATATGCTTTTTATTGCTAGCGAAAAAAAGATATTTTAAGATTCATAGTTACCTTTGTAAACTTAATACACATTCATTCATATCGCCTTACTTCGATCATTATATTTATGTAAATTGTTGGAAGAAAATGTTTTGTCTTTTTATGTGAGTCTGCGTATCGTCAAGATGTAGGGGAAAGGCAGAATAATGAAGAGTATATCTTTTTTAAATCACTTTTTATCAGTTTTTATCGATGATTGGTTGAATCATAACCGGAGAAGTTTGGTTTTAATTATATGTAGGAATAATAGTAGTAGTTGATACACTTAATGTTCCTGTTGCAAAACAGTTACACAAACCATTACAAATTTTAAGAAATGTTTTCACGGAAATTTGTTAGACCTAAGCCTTAGCTTTGCGATGTCAAGTACACACACACACACACACACACACACACACACACACACACACACACACAAAGCGAACCTGGTTCATGGGATTTTTTTTTTTAAACAACGTAACAAATTTCTTGGCAGTATTCTGACCACCTTGTTTTGCGAAATGATTCTATCGGGGTAACCAAGACAGTTCTCAATAACTGTTCACAAAAGAGGTCAGATAAATGCCCACGCAATTACAATACGTCGATTCTTGAAAATTTCACCGTCAATAAGTAACTAACAGATGAAGTTTCCATAAATTGGATGTAAACACGATTACACATTGATTCCCCAATATTGCTCCTGGTAGATTTTGATCGTGTAATGGCCCCTGAAGGTAACTGGCTATGAATATTGATCGTGATGGGACGGTCAAGATAATTTTCAAGGACCATGGCGTGTGTGATCGTCGAGGAAGCTTGCTTTCGGCGTATAGTGATCGTGTAAGAAAGTGATTGCTCTGAATACGTCTAGTGCACGTAAAGGTTACTGAAGATTACTGCTAACGGTTATTGACCGAGCGAAGATCCCCGAGGAAGATTATGGCGATTAAATATTTATAGCGTAAATGTTCACTAAAAGATTAGTGCCAGAGTCTATTGACCGTGTAAAGGTTCCCACAGATTATCAAAGGGAAGAAGAAATGACAGTTTTTTTTTTTTTTCTGCGAGTTCATACTGTACAAGACTTATCTGTAGATCGTGCAATATGAATGGCCCATGTAAAGCTATCTTTCCAGAACTGTTAGACTGCATACCCCTGTTGCCATGTACGGGTTGGCATGCAAATCAATTTTAGTTTTCTGTAAAAGAAAACTATTGTGCCGGCTTTGTCTGTCCGTCCGCACTTTATTCTGTCCGCACTTTTTCTGTCCGCCGTCAGATCTTAGAAACTACTGAGGCTAGAGGGCTGCAAATTGGTATGTTGATCATCCACCCTCCAATCATCAAACATACCAAATTGCTAACATACCAAATTGCAGCCCTCTAGCCTTAGTAGTTTTTATTTTGTTTAAGGTTAAAATTAGCCATGATCTGGCTGTAGGTGCTAACAACACAGGCCACCACCGGGCCGTGGGTGAAAGTTTCTTGGGCCGCGGCTGAGAGTTTCATACAGCATTATACGCTGTACAGAAAACTCGATTGCGCCGAAGAAACTTCGGCTCATTTTTTACTTGTTTATTGTTGGAAAGGATCTATGTTCCCTTAGGGGTGCTAGTGCCGTCAGTGCACCATCTTGCGGTGCACTGTAGGCATTACTTGAGGCTCTTTGTAGTGTCCCTTCGGCCCCTAACTGCAACCCTTGTCATTCCTTTTACTATACCTCCGTTCATATTCTCTTTCATCCGTCTTACTTTCCACCCCCTCCTAACAATTGATTCATTGTGCATCTGCGAGGTTTTCCTCCCGTTACACCTTACAAACCTTTTTACTGTCAATTCCCTTATCATCGCTGAATGACCTCATAGGTCCCAGCGCTTGGCCTTGAGCCTGAATTCTATATTATGTTCTACGGATCTAGGTTTTCAATCTTGGTATTTTCGGGTACGTCTACACGACAACAGCCAAGTCATAAACACATGTTGGCAACTTATCGCATGTGAATCACAAACAGGTTGAAAACAAGTCAGCGACAGTAGGTGGAGAACGAACCTTTGGCAAATACAGGATAATTGCATGAAGCACTGGTTAGAACTGCCAATAAATTGTTGGTTTGTATCTAACTTGTTTGTATCATGTGTGATAAATTCCTGATGTGTGTTTATGCCATGTTTAACTGCAGTATGAATGTACCTTACGAATTTTACAGTCGTTTATTGTGTATGTACTGTGCTTGTATATTCCTAGTATGTACAGTATGAACAACGATATGCGATTTTTATTTTTAGCAAAAAAAAAAAAAAAAGATACAGTTTTAAAAACAGTCAGCAAAGCAGATTTCACTGGACGTAGAGTGGATGTAGAAAGGCTCAAATCGGAAGCTGATAATTAGCTGTGCCAAACTGTTATTAATGTGAAATATTATGTTTGTCATTTTTCAATAAGAATTAATCGCAGAAGGTCGGCAGCAACGAACTGAATGAAAGTTTGTAAGAAATATTAAAATGAATTTGAAATTCGTGAAGAACACAACCAAATCATCCGTATGGAAATAGTGCCATCGGTGCATCTCACGAGGTGCACTGTCGGCATTACTAAAGGTTCTTTTTAACGTCCCTTCGGCCCCTAGCACCAACCCATTTAATTTTTTTTTTATTGTACCTCCGTTCATATTATCTTTCTTCCATCTTACTTTCCACCCTCTTAACAAGGCGAAGTTTTCCTCTTGTTAAACCTTTAAAACCCTCTTTACTCTCAGTTTCCATTTTAGAGCATAATGACCTCATAGGTCCCAGAGCTTGGCCTTTGGCCTAAATTTTATATTCCAATTCTTCTACCAAATCAGAGTAGACTATTTTTCGTTAGAATATTTGCTCAGAAAAGATATGACAGGAAGCATATAAAATACCATTGAAGCTTATCGTTATGTGCATTTTGAAACAGCGTTATCTTCTTATAAGTACTGTTGCTGTCATTTGTTTTGGCGTTTTTCTGAATACTTGCCATACTTAATTTAGTTTTTGAAAGGATTTGAAAAGCTTCTTCCCAGAAATACGTCGAGCCTTAGTAACAAGCATTTGCAATCGGCCTTTATACAGATCACACTATACAGATCACACTTGTAATTTTTTTTAAAGGGTTGGAATGACTTCTTCCCAGAAATAAGTCGAGCCTTAGTATACTAAGCAAGCGTTTGCAATCGACCTTTATATAGATCGTTTGGAGTAATCGTTTTACAGCAATTATGTTTTCTTTTTAGCTTTCGGCAACTGCATCGGAATTATAGTTCGTAATGACTCGGGTAATTGTGGGTGATACATTATCATAATAACGGGCGTGTGAAAAAAAAGGAAAATCATCCCCAGTTACTTGAAATTGAGCATAATGACCGGAGTTTGGTACGATCTCGAGTAATTATTGGAATTAGGTGAAATCGTTGCGAGGTAGTTAGATTTTGCTTTTGCATTCTTAATGATGCTCATAATTATGTAACTTATTGTGTGACTAGTTTTTTGTTTGTTTTCATGTACTGTGGATCCAGGATATTAGAATTCTCTCTCTCTCTCTCTCTCTCTCTCTCTCTCTCTCTCTCTCTCGTACTTTACCTTATGAGACATTTTTCTCTCTCTCTCTCTCTCTCTCTCTCTCTCTCTCTCTCTCTCTCTCTCTCTCTCTCTCTCTCTCTCTCTCTCTCTCATATATATATATATATATTTTACCTGATGAGACATTCCAGACGGCCGTAGTCCAAGGTGAGTCCAAGAAACTTCACCAAGCGTTTCGCCTCTTTTTCCAGTCCATGCTACAAAAGAAAATATTATTAAAGAAAAGCATCGTAAGAATTTCTTTGGTAAACTGAGAAGAAATAAAAAAGAAAACAAACACTGAATATTACTTATTTGGTTTAATGACATTAAGCAAGGATACATTTGCCTTCAGTGGTTGCATATTATTAATTGATGTTAGGACGAGGAAATTATTTTTAATTTTGAATGCATGACTGTGCATTGTAAAGACTCATTCTAAGAGATAATCATAATTAATCTTTCTGTAATTACAAGGATTACTGCAGTAAGAGATATTCCTAGTTACTGAGCCTGTCACTCACGTTAATATGCCGTTAAGATTTTCATGAAGAACTCACTCAATAACAAGAATGAAAAGCACTGAGTATTTTTCATTCCAAGAAAAGAAGTTGAACACATGCATGGGAACCTTGTGTATTGAAGGCATTTCATTTCTGGCGAAAGAGTTTGAACACTGATTTGAATAATGATTTGAACACTACCTTGTGTTTAAACATTATTTGTACATGAACATACCTGCAAGTGCTCATAATGAACGACATGGATGTGTGTGTTAGGAAGTGACAACCATGCAGTGTACAGCTGGACCCAGAGCTGCGCTCTTTCGCTGGTGAAATTCGCCCATTCTGAAATGGAAAGGAAAATGTCTTTACCTTCATAATATAATTATAATTTTTACTAAATGTTGTTCGTCCGGTATTTTTATTTTTTATAATTTTGATCACTGTATGTTTACGTTCTGACCCATATGGTTAAACGATATGGTGAAAGTTGGTAAGGAGCTCATTTTTTTTTATCGTGAACAAGGAATAATTGGAGTAGAGCTAATTAGACATGATGTATGATATTGAGTTTCAGTTTGAATAAACAGTGTTGTTGTTCACTGTGAAGAAGCGTGAGTTGTAAAGTTATATGATGGAGTGAATGAAAGGGGTTATATATACTCGTATATATGTGTGTCTATATATAAATACATATATGTATATATATATGCATATATGTATGTATAATATATGTATATATATATATATATATATATATATATATATATATATATATATATATATATATATATATATATATATGTATAATACCATGAAGTTATAAATAATATATACATATATCCGATGGCATATAAGTGATAAATGAATAAGTATACTGGGGGTTTATATATTCATTTATCACTTATATAAATTCCTTCGGTGATAATTCTCCATCGGAGATACTCTCGAGGTAGCGTGAATTTGATATTAAGCGACATTTGTAGCTTCATGATTATATACGGTGTGATAAAAAATTTCATATATATATATATATATATATATATATATATATATATATATATATATATATATATATATATATATATATATATATATATATATATATATATATATATATATACATATATATATATATATATATATATATATATATATATATATATATATATATATATACTGTGATATTCATTCGGCTGAATAGCAAACTTTAGCAAGGCCAATCGAGAACTTACCAGGGCCTTTGAAGAAGGCCATGTTGGCGAATCCGGTGTGACCCGCCGCATGGTAATGCCTCAGCGCCAGGAGGGACTCCCAGGGGTTCCTCAGGAGCACCACCACTTTCCGGGGTTCCGCTGGAACCAGGAATCGGAATTCCTGGCCGTTGTAGATTCCGTCTTTCACCTCTGAGGAAGGAGGCGAGATTAGCAGGTTTCTATGTATTTGTGTGTTTGTGTTTGCGTGCGTGTTTCTGCTTCATGTTTGGGGAATTAGTTTGTTTCTCATGCTACTTTAGAGTTTGTTCGTGTTTGTGAGCAATGTTTCTGACTTAATGGGTGCAGAAATTTATTGGTTTACGTAACGTAGCGTCGCAAGGACTAATTTTTTTTTTCTTAGAATAACAATGAGTAACGCGTTCTTGGCAGATAATTTTAGCACCCCTTCATAAAAAATGTAAAAAAAAAAAATAAAATGAATGACATGAATTGAGAAGTCGATATTTTAAGCAGTGTTTTTAATTTAGCTAACTTTTTGTATAAAAATAATGTAGGCAGGTACTCCTTAGTAGTGTCTTAAAAAATATTTAATATATTGGAGATTAATGCACAATTTCTTAGAATAACAATGCGTAACAAGTTACTGGAAGATAATTTTAGCGTCCCCCTACAAAAGAAATGTAAAAAATTATGGACATGAATTGAGAAATAGATATTGTAAGTGGGGTTTTTAATTGAGTTACCTTCTGATATAAAAATATTCTAGGCAGGTACTCCTTAGTACTGTCTAAAATATTCTAGGCAGGTACTCCATAGTACTGTCTTAAAATATTCTAGATAGGCACTCCTTAGTCCTGTCTTAGAATATTCTAGGCAGGTACTCCTTAGTACTGTCTTAAAATATTTTAGGTAGGTACTCCTTAGTACTGTCTTAAAATATTCTAGGTAGGTACTCCTTAGCACTGTCTTAAAATATTCTGGGCAGGTACTCCTTAGTACTGTCTTAAAATATTCTAGGGAGGTACTACTTAGCACTGTCTTAAAACATTCTAGGTAGGTGCTCCTTAGTACTGTCTTAAAATATTCTAGGCAGGTACTCCTTAGTACTGTCTTAAAATATTTTAGGTAGGTACTCCTTAGTACTGTCGTAAAATATTCTAAGTAGGTACTCCTTACTACTGTCTTAAAATTATATAAACTTATGTCTTGCATTATTGGAGATTAATGCACAAAATTATTCCTGCCTACTTACCATCTGGTAAAAGGGGAAAACTGTGTGTTTTTTGTATTATTGTTGTTCCTTGTCTGTAGCCATCCCTCTCACCCCAGAATCCTGTAGGAAAGAAATCAGAAGATGAGTTTTCCATTTTTTTTAGAGGATTTACAAGACCGATAGTTACTTTCTCTCTGTTTTTGCGTGCGTTACAAAAAAAATCGTTTTAATGTCGTTATTATTATTATTGAAAAAATAGAATCCACAGTAGTCATTTCTGCAGCTCAATAAAATTTCAGTGTTGAAGATACTCCTGGGAGCTTTTGAACGCCTGCTAAACTTTTACTGTTCTATAACAGCGACAAAACTGTATTCTTCGCCAACTACTCACATCCTTGGAAAGCATTATTATTATTATTATTATTATTATTATTATTATTATTATTATTATTTATTATTATTATTATTATTATTATTATTATTATTATTATTATTATTATTATTATTATTATTATTATTATTTTTATATTATTAAGGTCCCTAGGATTTTTCATAATCTACTAGAATGGAATAAAGCTATTTAAAAGCTGTGGTGACAAAGTCATTATGTGATACATTTTAAATTAACGAATGAATAATGTCATTTTACCGTGAGGAGACTGTTTTAGAGTAAATGGCGTTTCTTTTAAAGCTTTGTCTTAAGAAGTTATAAGACAGTATCTTAGCTAAATCTTGTAAAATGTTTGCGAAACATGAAGGTCCATGAAGCGTTTTTGCGGTAAGAATATATGCAAAATATTTTATGAATGTACGTTACATGGGTATTTATCTTCTACTTATTACTTTTGGGTTCATAAGCATATTGCCAACTTTATTTCTAATATACGCATTCCTTTCTGAAAATAAATATTTGAAAGTTTGTTTGGGAAGTGTTCCTCACTAGTTGCTTACAAGAAGGAGTTCTCTAACAATTACCGCCAGCTGCTCAAGTTCTAGGACAAATAAAATTTTTTATTAGGATTATATTTATTAATTAAGTTCATGCCTACAGAATATCGAAGCATAAGGACTCACTGAGAACTCGTTGTCTGGAAAGTACCGAGGCGTAAAAGTTTCCTGGGGAGGGTCATTAAATGAAAATTACTCGACAGTGTTACTTAGTGCTGCAGAATTAACACGCATAAACGATCGTTGTATAAATGTTTTTTTTACAGTTACTTAGCATATCAGTATGCGTTGATTTATTTTAGGTTAATATCATGTAGATTCATGCCAAAAAAGTTCCCCACCAAAGGAGGATATTATGAAAATTTCGTGCAAAGTGTGTGTATTTTAGTAGAATGCTTCCTGTATTACGGGGCCCGCTTTGCGGTTTGGACTGTTAGTGGAACTTTACTGCCAGATAGTTAGGTCGTTAAGACGAGCTAGAAACCCTCTCTCTCTCTCTCTCTCTCTCTCTCTCTCTCTCTCTCTCTCTCTCTCTCTCTCTCTCCGTGTAAACCACATGTAGAATCACCAAAATTAATAGCAGTTTATTAGTGCGTAACTTTTCAAGTTCATGATTATTCTGTAGTACTTGTGATTCATTGCTGGTATAATATGGTAGGTTATGGTATTTTCGTTGTTTACAGGTTTTCTTAAATTTTACTTTATTGATAAGTTGGGTGTTTATGTACACCCAGTATTTTCCTCATGATGCCTAAAACCTTCATCCAGAGGTTTGTAGTGTGACACCAGTTGCTTATATCGGAATTTAACTATATACAACACTTTAGGAAATATTTTCGCTCCATTTCAATTGCTCCATAGGGATATAGTATCGTCAGTGGACCTCACGTGGTGACAGCAGGCATTACTAAAGGGTGTTGTAGTGTTCCTTCGGTACTCTAGCTCCACCCACTTTTTAGCCTTTTACTTTACCTCCATTCCCACTTCTTGTGCTCAGTCTTGCCGTCCAATCTCTCTAACTATTACTTCGAGTGCAACTGTGGAGTTTTCTCCAGTTCCACATTTAGAATCATGTACTTCATCGCCTTTATTTTCTGGTTCTTTGTCGTGCTGTCCAACCATTCCACCTCATGTTTTCATGTCTTAAACGCAGAATGATTAAAAGTGCCTCGGTGCTTGGCTTGGCTGGATAAATTTCATAAGATTAAATCAGTCCACTTTAATTACTTATTTCTTAGAAGATATGACAACTACAGTTTGCTGGGATCTTTCCTAGATAGTGACCGCCAACAGAGTTCGGGGATCGTTATCCAGGACTAATATTTCTTGGGGTCATTATCTTTATGATATACACAGTCTTTTTTTTTTATGTTTTTACGGGAATCCCCAACGGGCTTGTACTAAACACGCCGCAAAGGTGGATACATACCGGCTTAAACCCTTGGGGGCCACTGTCTAGGAAAGATCCGTTTGTTGATGAATAAGTACCCTAGTGCTGTAATGTGTTGCAAGGCGGCGATGGGCTCTTCTCTTACTTGATATAGGTATGTCATAAAAATATCTTTTATTCTTCTTGTTCACAGGTTAGTTCGTTTAATAGCTGTCCTTCCTTGCTTTCTGCTGTTGTCGTGAAGTGCTTTTTTCGAATAAAAACCGATAATTCATCCAGTTATTTTTTCCTTTGTTGTTTTGACCAACAACCAGACAGTTTTTTTTTTTCACCAGGAATTCCAATTAACTCCAAGAATATTTCCCATTTTTCCACCTTTTGTTTATCGCTTATGTTTTAATTAACGTTATTGTTCCGGTAGCTCTTCTGTAAATGAATAGAAGTCGAGGATTTGTTGTTTCACTGTTTGTGAAGTGTTGTGAGAGGTGAGTGATGTTTGTTTTCTATTTACAGTTTTTTTTTTGTGAACATTAGGCCAACAAAGATATGTTGTTTCAGTTTGGCTTTTTAAAGGTGCATCTTGGATAGTGTCTATACAAGTCTGTTTGTAGGTTTTCGTGTTATCGTTCTAGTTTTATCACGAGTGTTTGCTTCGTAGCTTTTCTAATTTCAGTTTTTAATAGAAGCTTTGAAAAGTATGTTTTTTGTAGTCATTAAATATTTCCTGACCAGTACAGCCGGAAAGAGGAAAAAAGCAAACTTCCCCATCGACTATTGGAGTTATTTTTTTCCATAGGAAATAAAAATGACTTATGAAAGAACAATGGGAGTAAATATTTTCAACAGATTATTTTCGTAATAATATTTTTTGAAGGATCAGTGATATTTAGTTTCAGTTGACTGGGTCACGTTGATAAGTATCACATCAAATGAAGAATATCACAGAAAATGATGCAGTCAGAGAAACAGAAATTTAATGATATTGCTTGAATACGTTAGATAGAAAAATTTAATACTATTTCGATTTCCTCCCGAAGAACTCAGGTTCAGGTTCTCTCACGATCCTAAGAAACGGAATAATCCTTATATCATTTGTACTTTCTCATCCTGCAGGCGTTCATGTTCAGGAAATGAGCCGTTCTCCCTCCCCCTTCCCTCTTCCTTCCCTCCGCCCCCTCTCCCTTTCCTCCTCCCCTCCCCCTTCCCATCTCCCTTCCCTCCTCCCCCTCTCTCTTCCCTCCTTTCCCTCTCCCTTTCCTCCTCCCCCCTCTTCCTTCCCCTTTCCCATCTCCCTTCCCTCCTCCTCCTCTCCCTTCCCTCCCCCCTCTTCCTTCCCGCCTCTCCTCTGCCTTCCCTCCTCTCCCTCTCCCTTTCCTCCTCCCCCTCTTCCTTCCCCATTCCCTTCTCCCTTTCCTCCTCCCTCTCTCTCCCCCTCCTCCCCTCTCCCTTCCCTCCTCTTCCCTTTCCCATTCCTCCTCCCCCTCTTCCTTCCCCATTCCCATCTCCCTTGCCTCCTCCTCCTTTCCCTACCCTCCTCCTCCTTTCCCTTCCCTACTCCCCCCTCTCCCTTCCCTCCACCTCCTCTCCCTTCCCTACTCCTCCCTCTCCCTTCCCTACTCCTCCCTCTCCCTTCCCCACCGGTATGAATTAGTTTCCTGCAATGCTACAACCGTAATCTAAACTGGAGTGAATTTCCCCTCCTTCATAAAGTTGCTCCATTATCAAGGGGATAAGACTGTTGTAATGCGCTGCGTCCTTGTAACTGCAGGATACGAAGTGTAAAAGGAAGAACAAGAAAAGGAATACTGTAACTGGACTGAAAATGTCGTATTATTGCTGGTGTCTTATCTTGTCAGGAATTATCCGTTATCTTTTTATTTTAAGTTTCTCTCTCACTTGCTTATACGCATTAACGAAAAGCTTTTGCCCATTTATTTTTGTGAGTTTCCTGAAATAAATTTCTTGTTGGCGTTTCCCATCATATTTCTGTATTCAGTGTATGGAGAATGATAGAGTGCAAGAAGGAAAGGAGCAGATCCACTTGGTGTATTAAGAATGTCATACATACACCAGTCAACAATGGATAGCAGGAATGGATGACTAAATGGTGTGGGTGGAAGAAAATGGGAGAAATTAATTTTGAAGGCCGTGAACAATAACAGCGCCTGGCAAAAGAAGATCGACATCTTCGTCCAGAGAGAAAAGCAGTAAATATAATATTTTGCTGTGACTGCATAGAACACAACCAGTTTTATTACTAAACACAAAATTTCCATTATTTCCCTTAATTACAACGAAGGCAAGGTCATTAGCAAGTGCAGCTTAAACATCCAAACCGACAACAATGAAAGTAAGGCTGTAATGAGTTAACTGTAAAAGAATGGTTTAACCCTAAGGAAATCGGTGAGGACTAAGACGCAAGCTGCTGAATTAACTTAGACCTGGAACTACACAAATGATGGTCCCATGTCAGGACATTCAAAAACAATTGGATGCCATTCAACTGTACCTTTTAATTGTTCAATTATGCCCCCTTTTTCACCCGACCTGTCACCGTCTGACCCATACCTGTTTCCTAAATTCATATCCTAACTGCTTTGTGATTATTTTGGGATTAATTATGACTATCAAGAGACCCTGGAGGCTAATGTTTTAGGAAACAGAACAGCATAGTTTGTTCATTGAAGGATTATGAACACCGAAGAAATATTTTTCTTTGACAAAATAGCGTAAGAAATCTTTTTCTTCTGTAACGTTCTTTGGATTAGGATAATAACATTTTGATTTATCCTTGGTCCGTAGGATGACAAGCGGCGGCACGTGAAAGCATTCCTTTTGCTAAATACTGCCCTTACAAAAAAGGACCAGCTTGTTATAGAAATTCACTTGAAGACAGGAACACCAGTATCTGACGAGCAACATCTCTGGTCAACTTGTCCAGTAACGTCGTCAACGCCGTCCCTATAAGCTACCGGGTCGGTGGTCGTGATGCGACTTTTCCCACTGTTTCTTCCATCTTTCTCTGCTAAACACTTCCTCTCCAAGTCCTCCTTCACTTGATTACACCATATGATGATATATATATATATATATATATATATATATATATATATATATATATATATATGTATGTATGTATATATATAGAAATGTATATATATATATATATATGTGTGTATGTATGTATGTCTGTACAGTGTGTGTATATATATACGTATATATGTATATATATTACATATGTATATATATATATATATATATATATATATATATATATATATATATATATATATATATATTACATTGTGTGTGTATATCTCTCTGTCTATCTCTCTCCCGTTCGTGTGTTTTTGAGTAAATGACTCAATTGCGAGCATAGTCTATGTTTTCTCTATTATATATATATCCAATTACATTATTTTGCAATTCAGACAACTTTTAGTGCATATAAAGTAACACTTCCAACTCCTTTTCCGTCACGCAAAAAAAACTTGCTTTGTTTCACAATAAGTATAACCAGTTACAGTGTTGACAAACAACATTTAATTGAATCTGTCGCAGTGTTGATTTTTTATTTCGCAATCTTTTCATTTCACGAGTCATTTGTTTACAGGTTTTGTTTCATTTTTTCTTAAGTGTTGACGAGATTGAAGGCCTAGCTGAATGGAACTGACATTCCTTTTAACTATCTGTGTATGCTAATTTTAGCGTTCATTGATCTGTCTCACTTGGGAAAGCTTGCAGTATAAAAGCCAGTTTCAGTTAATTTATCCCTTACCATCATTTTATTGTGCGGTAGTGACCCAGTTCTGTCATTTGCTTTACTCTACTACCTGAATAATTTATGTCGGTTTTTAATCTTTTCCATAAGCATAACGGGTTCCTTTTAATTCCGGTTTTGTACGTTTTTATCCTAACTAAACTCGTTGTTGTGGCACTGACCTTTCTTTTGCAACCAATCTACATAAAACATGTACATATATACAAACACAACACACACACACGTATATATATATATATATATATATATATATATATATATATATATATATATATATATATATTTAATATATATATATGTACACATATATGTATATAAATATAAATATGTATATAAATATAAATATATATATTTTATATATACACATATATATGTATATTAATATAAGTATATATATGATACACAGTATATGTGTACGTATATCACTTTTCAGAAGGGAATTGCTAATATCTCAGTAACATTTCAATATCCCCTCTAGTATTTCCAAAATTAGAGAGCCATTCAACAATATAACCAGAGGTCAGGGTTAGATGCCTTCCTCAGAGGAACAGTAGCATCATCCACAGTTGAACAGTTGAAACCATTTGATCATTTGTCGGTGTCAGTTGCACCACTGAACCCAGAAATTGATATTCCAACATCACGCACTCTGTTATATATACATTTCCATCCACAGGACACCCTCGAATACTGTGGAATATACGAAATGTAATTGTATTTTTCTTTTTTAATTAATTAACAGTACTCTTCTGATACCACGTGTATGGATTGTAAAAGTTCAAAAATTAACCTGTTAGCGATTTCCGGCTCATGCTGCTCCGAGTGGTATCTTTCTGTTCATGTCCTAAAGAGAACACTGTGAACTATCGAATTTGACCAGGGGCACAAAGATGACGTTCAGGTGTTTTATAATGACTGCAGCCAATAACACATGGCGAATATTGCAATCCTCTGTTTAGCTGCACCACAATAAGCTGTAGGTCCCGTTGCTAAGCAACCAATTGGTTCTTAGCCACGTAAAATAAGTCTAATCCTTCGGGTCAGCCCTAGAAGAGCTCTTAATCAGCTCAGTGGTCTGGTTAAACTGAGGTATACTTTGCCCTTGGAACAGGAAAACATTGATAGAATTATGAGCAGATTTCATAAGACTTAAAAAGCCAACATGCCACTTTTAGATGTACAGTACATGTATATATATACATGTAAATATATATTTTATATATATATATATATATATATATATATATATATATATATATATTATATATATATACACATATACACAAACACACACAAATATATATATATATATATATATATATATATATATATATATATATATATATATATATATATATATATATATATATATATATATATATATATGTATGTATGTATATGTACAGTATGTATGTATGTATGTATAAATATATATAATCTGGAGTGCCAATGCCCAAGTAGCATCTGCTGCTTTAAGGCAATATTTCTAAAGTCTCATATACTTCCTTCCCAAGGTTGAAGTCCTGAAGGAAAAGCCAGAAACATCAGTTTCAGCCTTACAAGTTATGGGTGTTATCAGCGTTTATACTAAATATACAGTGGAACTGCATGCCATTATATATTTAGTATAAGCTCAGATGATAGTCATAATTTAATGGCTGAAACAGCCGTCAGCTTAATATTTAATAAATTGAACATTGCATCATATTTTTATCTTTTTCTTGTTCATTGGAATTTAATGGCGATTGTCAAAGAGAAAGAGTATGCCCGAAGGGTAATGTTTATAGATATATATATATATATATTATATACATACTGTCTATGTATATACATGTATGAATGTATGTATGTATGTACGTATGAATACTTACCTTTGAGGGCCAGGGTCTCGTCGTGGTAAACTGAACCCGTGAAGATCCCACTGAGGGCTTCTGTAATATACCGGAGCCAGGTATTTCCTGCTCCTGGGAAGGACACTGCAGCGACAATTGGCGCTCCTCCGGCAACCATGAATCTGCGGAGGAACAAAACAGAAAAGAAGAATTAACACTTCATTTAGGTAAACTGTAGAGTAATGATATATACAGTAAATTAGTTTCATTAAGTGTTTGAAAATAGGTGATTTTTTGTACTGTTATTATGTGAGTTTGTTCGTTGAGTTGGACCGAGTAATATAATCACGGTCTTAAAAGTCATTTTTACTTACTCGTCAGGTACAGATACACATTGAGATGAACTGTTAAAAAGGTTCGCTGTGTCAGTGTCTTCAGCTGTGGTGAACCATGTTATTTGTTTAGTCGCTCATAAACATTGTTGTTGCAATGTCTTTTTTCAGTTTTAAAAGAATTAGTAGAAAAATTCTTTGGCAAGAAATGATTAAATTTGCGCAGGTGATTAAATCTCCTCCCGCAGTGGGTTAGTGCCGTCAGTGTACCTCATGCGGTGCATTGTAGGCATTACTTACAGTTCTTTACTGTGCCTCCTCGGCCCCTAGCTGCAACCCCTTTCATTCCTTTTACTGTACCCCCGTTCGTTTTCTCTTTCTTCCATCTTACTTTCCACCCTCTCCTAATAGTTGATTTACAGTGCAACTGCGACGTTTTCCTCCCGTTACACCTTTCAAACTTTTTCACTGTCAGTTTTCCGTTTCAGCGCTGAATGACCTCATAGGTCCCAGTGCTTGGCCTTTGCCTAAGTTCTGTATTCTATTCTGTTCTATTAAATTTCACATGTGCTTAGCTCGGTCACCTTTGACACAATAGAAAAACACAAAATGCGATATAATAGTAAATGCATGTACAGTATGTTGAATTAAGCGCATAATAAGCTTACGTGTTCAAACGGACTGCGTATACTTTATGAATGGATAATCATATGTAATTAATGACTACCATGCTGGTGGGAGGGATTTTAAATGATCTGCTGTGTGAGGCTTTCAGGATTTTGTGAATAATTTGATCTCTGAGTGTCAAAGTGAAAGCGGGATTTCTGCTTTATGTCTGAATGGGTCCACCTCTTGATTTTAACGCTTAAACTACAGAAATTTGATGAGCAGGTGAAAGGACTACATAAAAATAACTAGCTACAGCAAGTGGACGATAAATCAAGAGAAATTAAAAATGCTGTGGATAAATGACATGTTAGCCTGCGAAGAAAGTTCCCGATGATTGTAGACTAGTGATTCTTAAATTGGGGGCGCGCCCCCCTAGGGGGCTGCCAGAAGCTTCCAAGGGGGTCACAGGCAGAGCTGCCAGATGGAGCCAATTATTTTTTTTAATTTGTGATGTTACTTACAAAATTGCCAAAAACGTTATCACTGCTTCCATATATTTTCTAATCATTATCTCAAAACATGCCAAAAATTCAAAATATAAGTCAATTTTAATTTCAAATCTTGTTTATGAATGGTCTTTTATTGTTATGATAAGTATAATAGCATACAAATAGACAACATATTGTTTATAGATTATAGTTGGCAAAAATTTCAGGGGTAGGGGGGCGTGGGGTCTATACATAATGCAGAAGGGGGCGCAAGGCAAAAAAGTTTAAGAACCACTGTTGTAGACGGTAAAGGACTTTCAGGGTTTTCAACTACAAACGAACGTTTAAAAATGACGTGAATAAATTTATACATGTTTATATTTTCTTTAAAATTTGACCTTGCTTCATTATGATGCTAATTAATCGATAATTGAATTTGAATTTTTTTTTTGACGAAAATAAATTTTGAATTTGAATAATAAGGGAAAAACATTGGCAGAGAGACAAAGAATGAAAAAGAATTTGGCAGTTTAAAAAAAATGCATTAAATTTAGACATTTTTGCGAAATAATTTTAAAATTAAACGTGAATCAGCTGATTGCAGCCAACTGCAGGATAGATTTAGTAAGTTGTTACCGTGTATACTTGAGTGTGTTTAACCTGTTTCATGTTCTGCATTCGACCATGTTCTCACTTAATCTGCACCCTCACAACCCTCAGTTTCCTTAGATTTATGTTTATTGTCTTAATAAATACAGCACGTTTAAATGTATTGCCGCAGAATTCCTTCCAACGTTTAATGCAATACAGGAGAATTCCGTCCGTGTTTTTAGAAATCCAAATGGCAATAATCTGCCATAATATTTGACCATACTAACTGCCAGCATGTAAGAGGGTAGGAAAAGAAAAAAGTAGTAAGAGACAGAATGAGGAAATGAGTGGTTTATTTAAGGAAGAGATTATTTATAGGTGCACTCGCATTATAGAAAAGGAAGTCTTGTACAGGTATACGGGAGGATGGATTGACAAAGAATGAAATAAGGTAAGGAATGAAAGTAGAGGAGCAAATGAGAATAAATTTGTCAGAGATTGAACATTATTTTACTGGGATGTGAATGCAGAGACGCCCGTTAATGAGCAAATGGATTTAAGAATTGAGGAAGTGAATGACGAAATGCTGTCTGTATGGAATGCAATCCTGGGTTAAAGGAGTGAGTGTTTTGAAGTTTATCTGAATGTGGATGAAAGAAAAGAGGCTAAAGTAAATAAACAGTAGTGGAGTGGAATACTGCAAGTTTGATAATGCTTCTGAAAGAGACTGCTGCGGTTGTGACGAAGTGTTAAAGAGGAGGAAGAATGGAAAGACACTAGCAATTGATGGGATTGTGTGCGTGTGTGTGTGTGTTTGTACATGTTATGTTGAATAAGTCGGTGAAAGCATCATTGAGTGGTTATTCCAATACCATTCTGTCCCATATTAAATTATCAGTCGTGGTTTTAAAAGAAAGAGTAAAACAGTTTATTGAAAACAAATGGCAAAAAACTTCCTTAGAACATAAATTTAGGGAAACTGAGTTTATTGAGGGTGCAGATTAAATAAGATCGTAGTCGAAGCATAGGAGCATGAAACAGGACACATGAAATCACAAGTATAAAAGGTAACAGAATACTAAATCTATACTTCAGTTGGCTGCAGTTGACTGATTCAACTTAATTTGAAAATTATTTTGCAATAATAGCGAACTGGGATTTAGAGACCACCCTAGCCCCATTGAACCTACTTAGAGTAAGCCAGCATAATTCGTCACTCAGGCGTTTTGCAGCGACCAGCTCTTACTTTATTCAATTTTTATTTTTATTTTCTTTTTTATATATATATATATATATATATATATATATAGATATATATATATGTATATATATGTATATATATATATATATATATATATATATATATATTGCAATATATATGTTGACGTATATGTATATATAGATATATACAGTATATATGTACGTATATATATATATGTATATATATATATCAATATATATATATATATATATATATATATATATATATAGTATATATAAAATATATATATATATATATATATATATATATATATATATATATATATATATATATATATACACACACACATACATATATATGCCTATACATATACTTATTTCTTGATATCGAATTCATTTTACATTGGGAATAACTTACACTCACCCTCACCCTCAAAGGAAATAATGTACGATAGCTGGCTAGGAACCGAACCCAAGTCCGATCAATATAAGTTATTCCCAAGGTATAGGGAACCTGTTAATGGGAATTTGTGTGTCTGGATGGATGAAGAATGGAAGCAGTTGTTCTGGACAGGTATCTAGGAGTAAAATATAACAAATGAGAGTGGGATGCAAAAGAAGTTGAATTACAGAATACTTGAGATAAGAAAGGTAGCAGGTTGTTTGTAATAGAGTGCAAATGCACAGAGGGATTGTTGAGCCAACACTATACGGAAGTGAATTATGGATGTTGAATTTGAAAACAAAAAAATAAAAAGATTGGTTGAAACTGTTGAGATGGATTGAGTGGCCGTTGTATGTGGTGTAAAATAGACCGAGTGAAAAATGTGGAGCAATGTAGAAGCGGCAAATGGGTTTTGTTAGTGACAAGATTCATCAGACTATTCAGAAAGAACGGAGGACGATAGGTTGGTGAAATTAGTTTTTTTTATTCTAAAATGGGTTAGTAAGATTGACGAGAGCAAGATCTGGAATGTGTTGGGTAAATGAATTAGAGATGTTTTTGAAAGGAATGGTCGCAATACCCTGAAAGCGTTTTAGAGTGCGTCCAAGATAGACGTGATTGTTGCAGTGCTGTTAAAGAATGTTCAGTGTACTGCTGATGAACCTTGTGTGTAGATGTACAAAGCTGCTAATGTTTAGGAAGTTTTCTGCACAGGGTGTTCATCCATGATGCAATAGTTTGAATACGAATGTGACAGTGACTTGTGTTTTACTCTTTGGATCAACCTCCTGTAAGGAGAGACAGGGTTTTGTTAAAATAAAGCTTTTCAAATTATATATATATATATATATATATATATATATATATATATATATATATATTTATGTAGATATGTATATATATATATGTATATATATATATATATATATATATATATATATATATATATATATATATTTATAAATACACGTATATATATATATATATATATATATACCTATATACATAAAAATATATATATATATATATATATATATATATATATATATATATATATATATATATGTATGTATGTATTTACAGTATATATATTTGTATTTATAAATACACGTATATATATATACATATATATATATACACAGTATATATATATATATAGTGTGGTGTGTATAAGTATTTATGTATATCCATAAATATCTAATTGTCCCGGTGACGGAATAATTACACGTTCTTCATATAAAGAAGGTGGGGAATCCTTATGGTGAACCGAAGCCTTAGCAGTTTAAGAGTTAATAACATTTGTATTAAGGATGGGAAAGATTAGAAGGACCCCTTTCATGGAACGTCTATAGAATCATCACCCGATGAGGCGTTGGGAATGATTACTCGTATTTAATCTTCAGATGTGAATGGGTCTTCCCGCAGACGTAATCTCAGAGAGAGAGAGAGAGAGAACGTAAAAGCGCTGCCTTTTATTGGTGTGTTTCTTTCATTATTTTTTCTTCTCGACTGGCAGTCAGGCAGACGGACATTTTCATTTGCAGACAAAAGGCTAAGAGCGCTGATAATAACATTCTTGCGGCCGAAATGCGAGCATTTATGTTAATTAATTAAAAAGCCTCGCCCCCGTTTTCTTTGTCCTTTTTGGGGAGAGAGAGAAAACGGTAACCCTTGGAAAGAAAGTTGATACTCCCTCTTCGTGATAACGGAGGTGAGATTAGAACCAACTCGCTTCTAAGACTCTATTGTCGTTTCTTGTTGCTGAATACGTAGGGCGCTATTCTAGGAGGGATACATTATGTTCATGGGATTATCGTATGCAAAAATGAATTTTTTCACGATGTAATAATTTTTCAGTTTTTTTATGAAGATTTGGTATTTTTACTGTCACGAGAATAGCTGAAAAAGGTTAAACGTTCATGAAATAATTTTATTTATTTTCGTTGTTGTGTGACAGTTATGCTTTACAAACGGATTTAAAACACTTTTGTATTACACTTTATTTGCTGATTTTTTTGTCTGAAATTATTTTATTATGTATTCATATATGACTGGTTTTGTTTATATATGGGATATATATGTATGCTTAGAGAGCAGCTACTTAGATTATTTATACCTAAAGATATTTTCTTATGCGTTCACTTTCTACTGGTTTTACTTATATATGGGATATATGTATGTATGCATAAAGAGCAGCTACTTAGTCAGTAAACAACCCAGATCTGCCTAATTCAACCCAGGAAAGGAAAAGAATATTAAACTGACTGTTTCTGCTCTGAAGTAATCCGTGATTCTCCTTTTGAACAGTGAAAGATTTTGAGGCTTAGTGACCTCTGAAGATAAAAATAGATTATGTTTTTGTGCCCCGCCCCAGGGTTTTTTTTTTTTAAGTTAACACACCAGGGTTTCTTCGGCCATTTTAATAAGTTAATGGCCTCTGGTTCGATGATAACTTTTTGTACATTGAGATTGATAACAACCTATATACTGTATTCCTTGGCATTATGGACATAGAAATAAATTTTTTTTCCATTTGGTGATTCGATTATTAGAATCTCATTCATATAAATATGTCAGGGACTCTTGTGCCATAGGAACGTTGATCCGTGCGAGGAAGAAATAACTTCCACACTTCGGTA
>NC_089762.1:29380890-29390890 GCF_040412425.1 Macrobrachium rosenbergii | reverse complement strand
AACTCGATAGTTTCTTTTTGCAAAACATTAAATAATTTTTATTCCAGGAATTTATATGGAAGATCGTTTTTTACCAGGAGCATGAATGTAATAAAAACTCGCTCTGAAACAAAAACTCTCGCGGTAATAAGCACTCGCGCCGACTAATCCTTGATCATGCAAAGGAGCTCAGCGCTTTCTTGACAACTGTTATCAGGAGCAAGTAGGTATTACAGTACCATGTTCGTGAGTTTTATGTTAACCTCATACCGGGGTGGGTTCTTCCTTCTGCACTATCCCATAATAGAGCAGTTTTTTTTGTATTCATCTATCGAGGGTTAGAATACTCGATCAGTTAAATGCAAGCATAATGAACCTAAGGTTTAATGATAATAGATCAGTATCGAACTTTAAAGCTTAAAAAAAACCCCACAAATTGAAGAACAAATATATTTAAGGTGTCCAAAAACAGTTTTGGAGCTCATGCTCCCTCTGCAGTGTGGAGACTGAAGAGGGAGCATGATGCTCCGAAACTGTTTGTGGATTTTTAAAAAATATATTTGTTCTCCAATCTGTATAATTTAAGGGTTGATAAATTCTCTGGGTTCTCTTCTACAATGTAATTCTGCTTTCATTCCCATTAACCGAATCTTAACCAGTATCTTTTATTCACGATTTTCAGGACCTTACCACTGGTCGGCATCTTCCCTGTTTAGTGTCTTCCACTATTGTAACTGACTGGTCGTCTCCCTTTCTCATCACATGTCCAAACCATCACAGTCACTGAAATCTGTTTTGTAGATGTGACTGCTGCGCCCCTCTGCTCTCAGCATTTTGTAATCAGGCCTTGTTAGAATTTCTCTTCTCTTCATAAGGGCCCATGCTTGTGCTGGGTAGAGAAGTACAGAGCTTACACACACACACACACACACACACACACACACTAAATGTTTGGCATGTACACTAATGTGACTTATCTAACAGTAGTTAAGAAGTCTGCTTCCTTTTTACCTGATGTTGCTAGTTCTTCCTCTAGGTTCCAAACTCAATCTTGTATGCTATCAGAATAACAAGAAATACAATTTTTCCCTCTTCCACCATTGCATATTATTGGTATGTACGAGAATTTGCGTATATTTAACTGCCATCATTAGAGAGATCTATCTGCATTTAAATTAAAAACACTTCCTCTTTAATCTTACTGATGTACGTTTGCAAGATTTGTTGCTAAAAAAGAAATGGAAAAGTAAATGAAAGGAGAAGTTATAAAAAAAAAAAATTAAAAATGTACTCCATAACCTTTGCTTTAAGCATTGCTGCCTTAAAGTCCGGGTTCTTATTGAGAACTCTGCTTCAGCAGAAATTTCACTGCGATATTGTAGATTTTGAAACATGATTGCAATTCTAGTGATATGTAATTCAATTAAATTTTCATGTACCGGTAAGTAGAAGGGTAAAAACTATAATGGGATTCAATTACCCGCTTCGCTGGGTAGATGTCCAATTTTATTCCACCCCAGCTCCCCACCCCCCACTAACCCAACACACACACACACACACACACACACACACACACACACACACACACACACACACACTCTCTCTCTCTCTCTCTCTCTCTCTCTCTCTCTCTAGAATTACTATCTCTATCCCTGAAGAGACTAGGTCCGTAAAAATATGAATATTTTGCTTACTACAGTTTTATGCTTTGCTCTTTTTTCCTTGTTTCTATTAGTAATTTGATGAGCATGCACAGTTGGTGTTCGAAGAATGTGTCAGTTACCAGTTAAGCTAAAAAGGTGATTTTTATCATAAAGTATAATCGTATTACACATTTTTAATGGCGTTTGTCTGTCCTTACGTTCTACCATTCCTCTCTTTCTGCAAAATATTTATAATAATAAACTTTTACCGCTTATAGCGGATGACTCCATCAAAAGAACCCTTTTTATTGATCAGTTACTAATGAATGCCACGTACTGGAAAAACTCCACAGCATTGGTTACTTCACTTTGCTGTACAAAATTCTCAACAGCCCTCCAACCTACATCCATACGTACACAATACAGCTTTCAACTCCAGGATAATATGGCCCTTTTATTCTATCACCTCTTCTCTGCCATCCAGCATATACCTCCCTCTCCCCATCACTCCAAGGGCCAACAGATTATACACAGTTTTCACAAGACTCTTCCGTTATTCTTTCTATTAGTCCAAACCACCACGAAATATGATCGGGGTCTTGTTTTATTTATCTTTATAAATTTGAAAGAGACACCTGTTCTTGTCATTAGTAAGACATGTTAATTCATCATTCAAATGTTGACTGGTATTGTTTACTACTTGTGTTTTATTTATTTCTGGTGCTCACAGTCTCCGCAGTTTTATTGATCTAACATGGGAGTGTGGTAGTCTTTGCAATGAAGCACGTGGGCTCACATAATAGTGGAGTTATTACGGAGGAAAAGAGTATGAAATTTTCGTAGACCTGATAGAAAGGAAACACGCACGATGGAAGTAAGCTAAAAAAAAGAGAGAGATAAGATGACCGCGTACTTAAGCAGGAATATTATCGAACCATAATGATAATGAGAGGATACTGAAAGTTTAAGATTGGGTTTATCATGGCTGGGTGGCGTCGCCCTTGTAATCTATGGAATTATTATATATATATATATATATATATATATATATATATATATATATATATATATATATATATATATATATATCACACATTACCACAGGTGAAAAATAAGAAACGGGGTGTAGGTCCTGACCGGTTTCGACTTTATGTGTGAGATGTGCACAAGGGAACAGTGGTATATTTGTACATGTTAGTGAGAACAATCACGCTATCAGCTGGGAAGGGGCAAAAAGGATTGTACATTCTAATAATGCACTGGAAAGGAATATCATTGAATCTAGCTATATAAAAGAAAGTTACAACCATAATATGAATATCAGTCAAGGGATGTATAAACTTGATCCTTTAATATCAAAAGAAATTTGTAAATTGTTTAAACTTTAAGAAAGGCAGTAGAGATGTATGAAAATAGGATTATCATATTTGTAAACACAGTACAGGGGTAGCAGTAGTAATGAGTTTCCAAACTCCGCCTCCCTGACACCTGTCAGGTGTGGATCTTGAGGTCGCGTATGGTTTGTTTATCAGCATTGTTCCCTGAGAGTATATTGTGATTTTTAGCCAAATGAGTTTTGAAGGCCACTTCTACCTCGTCACCGGCTTGAGGGGGGGATATGTAGTCTCTAACAGTTGCGTATGTTCGTCAGTACTGTTCCTGTAGTATATAAATTTGTGACTTCTCATACTCTGTATCAGTCCTTCGTCAGTGGCTTGGAAATAAAGTCGAAACCGTTCAGGACCTACACCCCGTTTCTTATTTTTCACCTGTGGTAATGTGTGATAAATGAATCACGTACAAATAATCATCATATATATATTATATATATATATATACATATATATATATATATATATATATATATATATATATATACATATATATATATATATTCATATATATATATATTCATATATATATATTTATAAATATATATATATATATATATATATATATATATATATATATATATATGTATATGTATATATAAACTTCTTTTACAAGCGACGCGCATAATGAATCGTACAATTAAATGAGATAGTTGCATTATTCATGGTCTCTTTTAAAGTAAAGCAATTTGAATGCCAAGAAACAGGTTCCAAGCTGAAGGATGGATACCTTTTGCTATATATATATATATATATATATATATATATATATATATATATATATGTATGTGTGTGTGTGTGTGTGTGTGTGTGTGTGTGTGTGTGTGTGTGTGGTGTGGGTGTGCGCGTGCGTGTGCATGTGTACATATGTGGCGAGGGTACTGTTACTGCATGCATGCACACATATCTTACATCATAAAAGCATTTTTCTGCTGAGAACAATTTTTATGAAATTAACTCAAAGCCGATTAGATACACGAGCTGTAAAGCGGCAAAGTTTTGAGTAATATTTCTTACGCGCAAAATTAAAAGGTGAAATATAATCTCTCTCTCTCTCTCTCTCTCTCTCTCTCTCTCTCTCTCTCTCTCTCTCTCTCTCTCTCTTTTAATCAACTGACCGGAGCAACGTAACTGCAGTGGCCACGACCAAACTGCAGAGATTCGAGAGAAAAGGAACAGGGGAAAAAGCGATATGTAAAAATAATGAAATACGTTGGACTGATAGATCAAAGGCCTCTAGCCAAACGGTCGCCCCAGTGTAAACTCAAAACGCGAACTCGGTACTGATAACTTATCTTTCCATGAGAGCTCTTCGGCTTCACGTATTGCACGAGAGTTTAACTTTCGCCCGGGTGATAATTATCTGCCAATACCTTAATTCAACGATGTTTTAAATATACGAGTATATATATATATATATATATATATATATATATATATATATATATATATATATATAGAGAGAGAGAGAGAGAGAGAGAGAGAGAGAGAGAGAGAGAGAGTTAAATTTTTTTTATTATTTTCCCTTGGTGGTTGTCATTTACTTTTGCTTGTTTTGTAATGAAATGTCTAGAATTTTCTCACCTTCATGTTGCCTGTGTGTATTATTTTGTATCTTGGAGCTTTTCGTCAGTTTGCAATAATTAATACGTCCGAAACCTTTTAAAGGTTGGGATGGTGACTGAGATTTGAGGACACTGTTGCCAGTATGTATGCTTGTTTACATAGATATTTATACATGTATATGTATATGTATATATATATATATATCTGGATAAATTGTATATATACATGCACACACATATATATAGGTAGATAGATAGATAGATAGACAGACAATAGATATAAATTGTATATACATATACACACAGACAGCATATGCATATATATATATATATATATATATATATATATATATATATATATATATATATATATATATATATATATATATATATATATATATATATATATATATATATATATATATATATATATATCTTATCGAAGTGTGTCTAGTTCTTCAAACTCTTCTGTTGCCCACAGGAACTTAGCTGATATTATCATGTACTATTCTCCCAGGGCTTGTTCACAGGACTCTGTCCAAACCATCTCCACCCCCCTCATCATTATCTCATCTACATATGGAACTTCCGTAACTTCCCTTATGTGTTATTTCAGCCTAATTCGCAGATATATAAAATCTTTTAGATTTAATTTCATATTCATACCAAGTACTGTATTCAACTTTAATGTAGGATCAGAATTCTATATATATATATATATATATATATATATATATATATATATATATATATATATATATATATATATATATACATATATATATATATATATACACACACATATACATACATACATACATGTGTGCGAGGGTTCTTCAACTTCCCAATAAAGGATAAACTCTTTGCCCACAAGACTTCCACTTTCTCAGGCTCATCAGCGGTGCATTGCCTCCCCTACCCACTATGCATCACTCTTTATATATTGCATGCACTCTTTCTTTTCACGGATATCAAGGCCCTTCTATTTAAAGTCTTCTTCCACACCATCTAAGTGTCTTGGGGACCCTTTAACCTCTTCCTCTTCAAACATTTCAGTTTATACACACTTTTCACCAGTTTGTCGTCCTTGTTTCTCTATGGGGCCAAACCACTACAAAACGCACTCGTCCTTCCTGTTACGCATATGGAGGTTGCTTATCACATCTTTGCCTACTCCATAGAGATTTCACCATTTCTCTCTCTGCAATAACCATTCAGCATGAATGAGAGATGATTCAACAATTCTGTCATTTATCCCAAATTTCACTCACTTTCAGACTATTCGTAGAGACCATACTACATATGATTTTCCCCTTTGTCTTGTCGTACCATTCATTGCTTTACTTCCAAATACCCATATAAGTCAGTGACTTTCATTCCTGTGTTATTTGTGCTGTTATTCACTGTCTTATCTTCATGGTTTTCATTTATCCTCAAATCTTTACTCTTCTAAAGGTTCACTTACAAGTTTCACCACTTGAAAAGCCTTTTCAAACTCTTTCACCCTATCACTGCAGCTGCTTTTCACTGTCAACAGCTAATTCTCTATCATTAGTCTTCTAATAATGGTACCTTTTCTTAGACTTAATAATCACTTCTTATTTTCAGGTTTCGGCAAAGGTCAAAGGTTATTGTAAATTTTCGCCTAACATGTGGATAGCCTGTTAACATTTATAGACCTGTTGTATAAAATTTCGTTCTATCCCTGTAAGCTGCCTGTATGATATTTTGGCCGGGATCATGACTAGAATTTTACGTTATATTACCCAAAATATGTACAGATCTTATAGAATATGAATTAAAAACTAACTACAGACGTTTCAAACACTTTGTCACAAAGTTATAAAACAAATATGCCATTAAATGCTTTGTTATAAAGTGCGCGCCACTTCAACATCTGGGAAACTCGTTTCCTTTAGCAACAGAAATTACAGCGACTAGCTTAGATTACGTATCTAAGCAAAATTCGAGAGGCTGGTTCATGCCCAGGACAAGGTTTCAAGCCATAAGAGGCTATAATCATTCGAAAAAAAATGGTAATTTAGTATATGGATGTTTTCCAAGTACATTCTTCATAATTACCCTGATTTAGCATCAGTCACAGTGAGCAAACATTCATTTTGATCAAGTATAATGCAAATTTCCACAGTTCAGAATGTATACCATATGCGAATCAAGAATAGAAAATAAGAAGTGAGTAACATTCAAGTTAACAAACAAACAAGAGATTTGGCTGCATATCCATTGCAAGTCAGACAGTGAATTAAATATATAATACCCCACTATTAAGAAAAACACTTATCTTGTCTGAAAGTTCTGGGAGGCTGTCTGAGTGGCTCATACTTCTGGCAACTGTTCGTTTTAATGCCATTAATTGTCTTTAATGTGCGACATACATCGTCCATTAGCCTCACAATAATGCGTGCTACTTATGGTAACTGCTTGTAATTATTTGACGAAGGGCATAATGTGCTTGCATAATAAATGAAGGTTCGTTTCTACTAAATCAGCATGACTGACATGATAATAACTGCCTGTGAAAGTGACTCTCTCTCTCTCTCTCTCTCTCTCTCTCTCTCTCTCTCTCTCTCTCTCTCTCTCTCTCTCTCTCTCTCTCTCAGTAATTTTGATTTGATTTTGTGAAATTAAGGCTGTCAAGCCAGGAACTGGCGCACTTTCCGCCATTCAACGCTCATGACTGAAAAGAGGGAGTTGGCGTGGTTAGAAAGATAAAGATCCAGAAAATAAAGGAGATGAAACATAAGGATCTAAAGGTAAAACTGGGAGAAATCCCCACAGTTGCACTAAGAAGTAAGGTTAGAGAAGTTAGGCAAGATGACTGAAGAAAAGAAGCGAGTATGGAGGTAAAGTAAAAGGCTAAAAAGTGGAATTTTATAAATATTTTTGGTTTCGAATACAAAACTAGTGAGACCATTTTAAGACTGTATTTTGCAACAGCTTAAGCTCATGTTCCTCAGGGGACCAGCACATGAAGAGATATGCAGATGAGTTTTGGCCATTCAAATTCATGAATTTTTGTTATGCCTGTTTATTTTCTTTTTCTTACAGACCGTCACCTTCCTCCTTATTATTTTTACATTTGTTTACATACGTTATTTTAACCTTTTTTGTGTTGCTCTTGAAATATTTGAAATTTTTTTGTTATTTACTTTCATATTTTCAAAACCAAGACGCCCTCGCTTGGTTATCTTACAAAATCCGGCCTTTTTCTGTGAAAGTATTACATCTGACCATTTGTGCTGCTAATTCTCTGATCTATGCTGACAAAACAAAAATGTTCCAGTTGTTACGTTAATGGATAATTCTTCTTTAAGCGAACCTTTTAATGATTTAATTAAATCTAAAAATTTCCACAAAATGCGTTTGTAATTTTATCTTTATTTTGGTAAACCTGGGAAAACTAAAAGGTTCTCCCCCTCCTTCCACCCCAAAGCAAAAAATAATAAAAATAATTTGGATACTGAAATGAAATACCATGAAATGTTAGTACAAAATAATCTCACATAGTCCCTAGAGAACTTATGGGACTTTTGAAAGTACTTGGAATTGAAAGAGAAAGAAAATATAGACATACTGATTTCAAATATAATTTTAATTCGTATATGAGACCCCGAGTCATTGGATTTATAAAAGTGAATAATAAAAAAAAATATTTTTTAAATACTTACGTGGGTCGCTATAGGAATTTTACAAAGGGTGTTGGGGAAGACTTTTCTTTGGTTTTCGGCATGTTGTTATTAATGAAACATTTTTAATGTTTTATATAGGTTTAAATACAGTATATATATATATATATATATATATATGTATATATATATATATATATATATATATATATATATATATATATATATATATATATATATATATTTGTTATATATGTTATATATATTTTACCAGAGAAAAATACTAGTAGCATTTTGTTAAGATGTTTTAATATTTTAACCAGAGAAATAACAATAATAATAATAATAATAATAATAATAATAATAATAATAATAATAATAATAATGGAGAAGCAAATTCACAGTTATGTATATGTACATATATTTAAAGATTGAAAATTGGAACCGAACAAGTTCCCGAAAGCTATCTAAATTTATTTATCTTTAAATATATGTACATATACATAACTGTGGATTTGCTTCTCCATTTTAAGACTCATGCTACTATGAGTATTTTTTAATAATAATAATAATAATAATAATAATAATAATAATAATAATAATAATAATAATAATAATAATAAGATGGGGATGGTTGAATCGTTATATATCGCTGGTGTTCATAGCTGTATTAACTTCTTGATTTTTCATTAACTCCTAACCTCCAAATGCATTTATGTAGTTTCACCCTTTGTGCTTCAGTTTTGGGTGTTTTCTTTGATTTAGAATTATTGTTTTAACTTAAGCCTATTTCATCTGAATCACGTCGTGTCAGGTAACTGTAAAAATGTAGCTGTGACGTAAGTTTAGCCCTTTTCTGAATTTGGGTTTTTTCTTGATTATAAATTGATTGTTTTCACCGTATGACTAATGTCAGTTTGAATAGTGTTTGTTCAAGTCATTGTAAAAATGTTGCACTTGTGCAAAGCTTGCCTCTGCTTTTTTAGTTATTTACTGTTCTTTAGAGATATCAGTTTACCTCTGTACATTTTAATGTGAATCCCGTTGGTTCAAGTAATTGTAAAATCGCAGATTCGTAGAGGGTGAGAAGTTATTGCTTGTGTGTTTCATTTGTAGGTGTTTACTTTCACTGAAAAATATTGTTTTATTTAACGTCCATTTTAATTTGTATGAGATTGCTTCAAGTGGCTGTGAAGCGCAATTGCACTTAAGCCACTTTATTTGACACATATTCAGCGATTACATTTTACGGACACGAACCTCCTCTTTTATATACTTTTTTTACCAGTTCAGTTTGATCGACCCTGAGAAGGAGACGTGGTGTCTGAAACCCGTTTGTGAATTATTCCGTGGAATCGCAATTTTACTGTAATCGTTACAGTTCGATATTGAGCTTCTGGCAACTTATGGTTAACCATGAAAGTTTTGTTTATTAAGTCAGTAACTTAAGTTTGGGGTCTTATGTCGCGGATCTTCGCCAGAAGTAGGGAGAAGTTGTTGAATTATGTTCTTAGCAAGCTTAGACCCTATCACCTCCGCTATTCATAAGGTAGAGTTGTGGAGCTTTGTTGCTGATCATAGTTCAGAGGGTGTTGTTCTGGACCTATGTTGATTGTGGTCTGATTGTGAAACGGTTTGTTTTCGTTGAATATTAGCACAGTAACTTACTGAGTGTCATGTATTCCCTAGTAATGCAAAATGAAGTGGCAGCAAGCCGTAGCATAGACCTGGAGTAGATCAGCAGATGGCTTGGTTGGAGGAGGGGGAGGTGTTAT
>NC_089762.1:29353390-29373390 GCF_040412425.1 Macrobrachium rosenbergii | reverse complement strand
ATGGCGGACAGAAAAAGTGCTGACGGACAGGCAAAGCCAGCTCAATAGTTTTCTTTAACAGAAAACTAAAAAGACTGAAGCTGTTATAGTGAAATGTCTGCAAAATGTATGTCGTGTAAGAATAATTGAAAGGCTGAGAAATTTGGAAATAAGCAGAGGCTTCCCAAGTCTTTTAAGTTCCAAGCAGAGGAGACTGGAAGAGAGTCCACACTTGTCAATGGTCAAGTATGATTCAGAGGATGAGGAGTAGGTGATGAAGAACAAGATTTACGTTGAGGCTAAGTAGCACTGGTTACCTTAGAAACTACTAAAGTAGAAACAGTAGGGTGGTAGGACAACTCTTGGCCACAATAGCCAGAAGAGAGCTGGGAGTAAATTAGGAACTCTTTGTCAAACAGAAAAAGAGTTTCTCCTGAACAGTGGAAGTCTGAGGGAGAGTAGTAGCAGGTCCTTTGATGAGACAGAGGACGTGGGATGTCCTAGGAAATGGTGATGCAACTCATGAGTGCGAACTCGCCGACTGTACCAAGTCTATAGAAGGCTTAAAGAGAGAGTAATCAGCCTTAGTCACTGCTCTTGTGGGTTCAGGAGAGGTAAGGTAAGGGATCTCAGCTGCAAATATTGACCGAAGTGCCATGTTAATAGGGAAAGAATTAAATTTCTCCCAAGTGAGGCCTGGAAGCAGCAGAAGAGACAAAGGTATTAGAGAATCATAAACCTCTGTTACAGTGCTGGTTGGCAGGGATAGTGGAGTCTCAGGCAATGTAACTGCAGTATATATTATAGTTATAAAAGTCAAATGTGTAGAGGCTCAAAGAAACAACGTGGAGGCTAAGAGCATATTAACTGGCGAAGAAGGTAAGATTGGAGAAGATACTGAAGTCGGTGAATTGCAATCTACTCATCCGAAGATGAATCATCAGCAGTCATAAACTGATCCTGGTACACTGAGAGTACTCTCTCCTCCAGATTATCAACAAAAGAATCATCGGAGAAGGTTCTAGGTCTCTGATGGCGTAAAAGTGAAGTAGGAAGGCACAGGTGAATGGGAAGTTGGAAAAATCTTGTGGCACAAAAACAAAGGTTATAGAGGGCGATGAGGTAAGAGGGATACCCCTCCCTGGAGTGGCAGGTCGAAGACATTGGATGGGATTTCCAAGAAGGCATGTCTTCAGCAGGCAAAAAAAAAAAAAAAAAAAAAAACTGTAGGAGTCGACTTATCAGGCAAAGACCTGCTCTGTTAACTCTTAATCCTCTTGGCATGAGGATGGATCATGGAAATAGCGACCTCATCTGAAGAGAGTGTAGTAGCCACAGCACGGCTCAGTAAGAAGAATTAGGGCTTACATGTGCAGAGGTCTCTTTTCTTTAACGTTTGTAAGCTCTCCTCTTGGGCGTTTTTGACCTCTCCTCTTGGCATAGAGAAACAGCTGATCAACAGGCTAATTCCCACACTGCACAAGACACTTTGAATCCGGGTCCTTATTTAAAGTACATTGTGGTATAATGAATTCACTTAAAATTCCCAACAATGATACAAACACAAGAAATGGGGAATCATCACAAATTATAGTCAGAAAACATAATAAATACCCACAACATCCATGAAAAAACAAAACAAAAATAAATCATATCCTTAGATTAATGTCACAATACAGTGAAAATTTCATTCAAGTAAAAGAGTGCTAATAACAGAAAAGTGAGAGCTGAAGGCAACCTGTTACTGTTACAAGAAGAACAACCAGTGATTTGAAACAATTATAAATGCTAAAATTCATTAGTGAAATAGGGCCCTGTCTGGAATGATCTGTGGTCATAGAAGGTTAGCCATGGTAGCATCATAACAAATGCCTCCAGATGCAAAGTCCAGTTGCCCTCTCTCTCTCTATCCATGATGAAGTCTTGCAAAATTTCCACCTGATCCATACATAGTGGCCGCGGTCAGAAGTCTGGTTTGTCCAAGAACATTCTCAGGGTTGTCTGAGTGCATTCTCAAAGTCCTTAATTAGTTTTATACCTTTGCATCGGTCAGGGCATTTAGCAGTTGGCCCATTACAGAATGGGGTCTTCTCTAGTATTGCCTTATCTGTTTTGCTTGAACAGCTGGGCATTGTTGTGGACAAGCGCTTTCACCTCCAAATCTTGAAATAGGCCTCTTCACTTTTTGTAACATGAATGCCATGGAAAAAAAGGCAATTTTTGCTTTAGATTACCTTAAATGCAGGACCAGTATCACCAGAAAGAATTAAAAGCATAAAAACATTTATGTAATTTATTATAACAGGACATTTCAAGATCGAATAAACTAACACTTTCCTACAGTCTTGGGAATTATGTTCGTCACCATCCACAAAAATGTAAGGATACACCATGTAATAAGCCTCTGTTGTTGCATTGCAAATGAATTATCGTACATTTTAAATCATGATTTGATGATAATAATACTGCTAAATTTTATTACCGAATTTGGTGATGATATATAGTAGCTTACTATAATTTCAAGATTCTCATTGTGAATTAGTCAGCGACCATGTAAATGATTGCTTATTCATGTTGGTTGAGGAGTGCAACCTTACAGCCTATATTTGGAATTTGGGCACCGCATCAAATAATCATACTTCATGAATATTGTATCTGATAAGGTAGGTTGCTGGAGGAGACAAAAGAAAATTGTGCATTTGTTCGTTGTTCTCTTACTCCTTTTGGGAGAACATTCTCTCTCTCTCTCTCTCTCTCTCTCTCTCTCTCTCTCTCTCTCTCTCTCTCTCTCTCTCTCTCTCTCTCATTATATTAAATATAGATTATATATACATATACGTGTATATATAAACATACGTGTGTACAGATAGACAGACAGACACTGTCTCTCACCTGTCTTGTTTCATATGTGTTTTTGTGTGTGCATATAGTATGTGACATAAACACACACACATATAATCTCTCGTCCTACCATGTTTCTTTACATTTATTCCGTTTTAACTGATCAGCTGTTGCTATAATATATATATATATATATATATATATATATATATATATATATATATATATATATATATATATATATATATATATATATATATATATATATATATATATATATATATATATATATATATATATATATATATATAAAATTTTAAATGTAAATATTAAATGTAAATAAGTATGTGTGTGTGTTTGCAGTGGTGGGGGTTACTGACGATCTCGAAAATTAGGCTAAGTCTAACGTGTTCCAACTGATTATAATATGCCAAAGATCTCTCTCTCTCTCTCTCTCTCTCTCTCTCTCTCTCTCTCTCTCTCTCAGGACATTATTCTTATAACCAATTCTAATGCAAATGAGCATTTTGTTTGTCGATCAACTACTGAAAAATTTGATGGATATATGATTTATATATAAAATATATACATATATATATATATATATATATATATATATATATATATATATATATATATATATATATATATATATTTATATCATACTCCTTTTCCCTTGGAAACGGATGCCTCCAGAAAATGTTACACTCTCGGTTTCCATCAAGTATCGATGGGATGAGGATGTTAGCCCCACCCCCTGCTTTGTGGATACTAAGGAGGCTTATGTGCTGATGATGTTTGACATTTCTTGCTATTCAACGGTCCAAATGACAGACCAGACCTTTGGTTGCTTTATTTTGCCTATCAAATGATCCGCGTTATGGCGGATGTCATCTTAGTAAAAGTGGGTAATTCTAACTTCATGGGTTGTAGGTCGCGTACTATATGTTAGCTACCAAGGAAACCAATTGTGCATAATTATGCATTAATGTTATGTTAGACTTTACGTAAATGACAGGTGACGGGAATAGATACCATCTCAAGATAATGTTTTTAAACAGGGCTAAAGTGATTAATGATATAAAAAAAACCTCCCTGTAGTGGTATCTAATGTTACAGATTTTTAAGCGGTAATTGAAAGAAACAATTAGACAACAGACATAGTAAAATATCTGGATTATATTAGTGGAATGGACGCAACCGCTGTTACAAAGAAATCGATCATTTCAAACACGCTCAAATTAATTATTCCTACCGAAGTCAGTGGCATTGCAGAGACTATCTTTTTATTTAAACTTTGAGTCAGTCTCTACTTTTTCTCGCCAGGGAAGCTCCTCAGGAATAAGGGAATATAATTCACGTTTCTTTCCATTTACTTATCATCAATTGTTATTACGTAACCTTGTGTTTCTTTGGAATCGAATGTTTTACTCTATAACGTATTCATTCCAAGTTAAACAATTTTACGCTATTAAAAAGCGAGAGATTGGGGGAACTGGTGTGTTGTCATGCAGAGAGCAATAATATTCCAGTAGTGCGCAGACCGAGTGGCATTCTTCTGTTGTTGTACACAGGCTATGCGGCATCAGGTTATTGAGTTGATAAATATTGAGGATTTGCTTGCGAGCTTTGTTGTCGACCGTGAACTACTGAAAATTGCGGTGTATATGAGCTTTTTGTTCGATATATATATATATATATATATATATTTATATATATATATATATATATATATATATATATATATATATATATATATATATATATATATATATATATATATATATATATATATATATATATATTCTTATCAAGAGAAGGAGGTTATAGGTTAAGATCTACCGCATTTTATTTTCGAAAAGGTTTGTGGTTTCTTCCTTATTTAAGTCTCAAACCAATGGAACAAAGAAAAGTTAAGATCATTGTCGAGCATTGGTAGTGAGAAATGGCATATTGTTTTAAATTAGTAAACACATAGAAACTATATATATATATATATATATATATATATATATATATATATATATATATATATATATATATATATATATATATATATATATATACTGTGGTTTAGATGCTGTTGTTTTCCATTCCAAGAACGTTTTAAATTAGTCGTAAAAGCTTCAGGATTGAAGTGCATGAGGCGTTTGCAAGTGGGACGTGTTTTTCTTTTATTTCAATCCACTTTTCCTCTGTTTTCAGAAGTTGAAAGGATATTGATGATACTGCTCAAAGAGGCAATTGTGAATGGATATTACCTAGGCACTGTGAATTTGACTGCCATGATAATAATGTATGTGGTTCATATATATAAATATACACGCATGTATATATATATATATATATATATATATATATATATATATATATATATATATATATATATATATATGCATGTATGTATGTATAACTGAATCACGAAAATATGGAACGTAATGAATATATAAATAAAGACAAAATCTACGAAGGAAAGAGTGCTGCAAGGCCTTTCGACTTACAATCCTTTACTTAGCAGGACTATAAGTCGAAAGGCCTTGCAACACTCCATTGTTTTTCTTTCCTTCGTGGATTTTGTCTTTATATATATATATATATATATATATATATATATATATATATGTGTATATGTATGTATGTATATATATGTATGCATACACACACCTATATACATACATTCATATGCAAACTGAGAGGTCTGTAGCCAGACAAAGTCTACTGTATGCAAGTCCAGAGTGAACCAGAATCTGTTGTTTGAATATAACAGTATATCTCTAAATATCTTCATTATTATGCTCGCTGATGATTCACAATACCTTATTAAATGATCAGACGCTTCACGTCAATTATTGTAATTGACAGTGACAGATCTGAGTTGCCTTTGATATTGTGTAACGCATTTTAAATTGCATAAACAAATGCTTAGTTATCTCGTGATGATTTCGCCGGGCGTCGCTTGTTTACAAAGTTGGCGATGACTTATTGATATCGTTTCCTTCGTAAAGAATCACTGAATAACAACACGTTTCCAGATTTAATAATAGTGATAATGTTGGCTACTCATTTAGTGTGCTAAACTGCAATTGAGGATGTTATTATTATTATTATTATGTCGAATAATAACAACTCATTTCCAGATTTAATATATTGTATATATAATATTAATAATGTTGGATATTGATTTAGTGGGCTAATATGCAAATGGGGATGTTATTATTATTATTATTATTATTATTATTATTATTATTATTATTATTATTATTATTTGCTAATTTGCAAATGGTGATTATATATATTGTTATTATTGTTGTTAATTTGCAAATATGATTATTATTATTATTATTATTATTATTATTATTATTATTATTATTATTATTATTATTATTATTATTATTATATTCGCCTAGGAAGTTAAAAAAAATGTTAAATTGGACAATGATGGGCCCAGTAAAGTTTATAAAGAAAGTTTTTAAACAATCACTACCTACCTGGTAGCATAATTGGCACATTCATCTCTGGTAGTTCTCCAGGGGAAGTAGGCAGGCCTCTTATAATTGAAGACGATGATCAGGTGATGGAACCCATCTGCCTCGTTTTCCATATCAGTTTCTCCTCCTGCGCCGGGATCGTCAGCACCTTCTCCTTCCACTCCTCCTCCTCCGGTTCCTCCTCCTCCTCCTCCTCCTCGACCATCCTCGTGTGAGGTGAGAGCCAATCTTGGAGGACCGCTTGAAGAGCTTTGCAAGAGCTTTTCAAATCTGGTTCGAGATGCCCTGATAGCTTCAGCTTTCGGGGCAGAATCGATATTCTGGAAGTAATGTCGTCGAGGCCCTCTAAGGACGTCTTTCGTATTTTTCGCTCCTCCGGGCCATCTCTCCTCCCCATCATCATCATCCCCATCCTCCTCTTTTTCTTCCCCTCCGCCCTGATCTTCTTCCCCGTACTTGGGGCCGAAGTCGCCGAAACTCCCACTCCTTCTCCTCCTCCTCTCACTTTCGTCCCTGTCATCGCCGTCGTCGGGAAAGCCTTTGAAGTTACGGAGCTCGAGTAAATTGAGTTTGCGTTCGAACGACTTCTGCTTTTGGCCCGTCGGCCGTCGGAAGTAGTCGGCACTGACGATGTCGCCCCCGCCCAAGTAGCTTTTGAAAATGTCGTGGCTGTTAGTCTCGATTTTCACCGTGGGTTTCTTACCTGACGGTACTTTCCGGCCGTAGTACCTGTTCCTGTAGACGGGAGGCCTCAACAATTGCCCGCGAACGACACTCACTTTCTTAGCCTCGCCTAAAAGGTGGACGTCCTTTTTAACGTAGTGGGACCTCTCGGGCAGTTCTTTCTCAACGGTTAACAGCGCCCTGTGAGGGAGGAGAATGGAGGGCGTGTGCAAGAAGAGGAGAATGAACGAAATCCCGGTGGAGGCGGTGAGGAAGGCGAGGAGCCTCTGCTTCCTCCTGAAGAGTCGACACCTGAGACAAGAGGCCGCGGGTCCGCGTGGGTCCCCACAGGCTATATTCATCACTCTAACACCAACACCGCCGAGTCCGACACCACCCCGGTATCCACCGACTCCGCCACCTCCTCCACCAACACTGCTGCTGCTACTCCTCCTACTGCCACAACTCCTCGACGCCCCTCTCCACCTCTCCCTCTTCAACACTTCCAAACTATGCAACATTTCACACAACCAACCGATTCTTTCCATGGCTCTTGTATGTGAGGCGCGGTTACCTCGTTATCCACTGATTATCTGCTTATGGCATGGGACCTGTAATGACTTTCATTGCGTTTTACCGGCATGAACTACGTACGTCATTTTTCAAACAGTGCCAGTTGATATTTTGGGTAGGTTATATTACTATGTGGTCGTGATATTATCACCGTAGTTATGAATACAGTTTTTCTCACTCATTCTTTCTGTTTTTGTGTGATTTTCCATCTTTCAAACGTTACGTAAATGTCATACCTATCCCATTATTCGCTGTCACTGGGCGTTGGCGCCAAAATTTTTGTGTACGCGAGCGGGAGAGTACCACCGTTCAAAATATTTCCCGCACGCGTCGCGAGAGGGGACTGGTTGCGCCTGTCTACTCCCAAGCATTAATCCCCTCTGGATCTTCGTTTTCTAATCCAGGAACCACAGGTAGGCACTCTGCTGGAACTTCCATTTTCTACCGCATGCGACGTCTGGGGCCAATCACACGACAGCTTTAGTCTGCGCGATCAGGCTGGCCGGGTTCTCATTGGCACAGACGACTGCTGGCGATCAATTAGAACGAAATCAGTGACATTTATAGTGGTTGCGATCAGACCCCTCAGGAAATGTGCGTTGTTGCCGCGCCACTACACAACGGGAAGGAAGGAAAAGATGGTCGCGTCCTGCGTTTGTTTCGTTAGAGGAGGGAGGGAGGAGTTTCCGTCTGCCCTCTTTTCGTTAAGAGCGTCGTCGGGTATACGGTTTCCGGGCCATTTCGGCTCGCATCGACGGCACTCTCTCTCTCTCCCATGGTGGTGGTGGTGCTGCTGAAGCTGCAGGTACAACAACAACAGCAGCAGCACCAACACCAGCTCCAGCAGCCAGCTGTCCCAGGCGAAAACAACGGCTGAATTATTGACCGGATGAACTGAAACTCTCGTACCTCTCTCGAAGATCAAACGGCAGGAAAACGCACGCACGAACACACGCACGGCTCACCGCACTCTCTCTCTCTCTCTCTCTCTCTCTCTCTCTCTCGCGCGCGCGCGCTCGTAGTGCAAATATACACTTGTACGCGCACGAATAGACTTGGGCAAGTATTGTACATTAGATCGTGGGCGCGCATAATGGCGGAGGAGTAAAATATGCAGTCCCGATTCTCAAGCATTTTTGTAAACCCTCATCTGTGCGGTGAATTTAATTTCCGTCAAATTGAGAGATGTTGTTGGGGGGAGGATTTATTTAACTTCTTTCGAGTAAAAAATCGTAGGCAATGCAGTGAAAAAGGGGAAAGCCATTTTGGCGAATTATTTTATAATTTGGGCGACGATAAGGACACTTCTGCATTTCTAGAGGCGAGTAAGCAGTGCATGAAAAAAATGAAAATATTTCTCTCTCTCTCTCTCTCTCTCTCTCTCTCTCTCTCTCTCTCTCTCTCTCTCTCTCTCTCTCTCTCTCTCTCTCAATTCGTTTTTATTCCCCTCAACATCGGCTTAAATTTACATAAACAACAAACCTTGTATACTGGTGTGTCCATTCTTCCCGGAAATTATTGCCTCGAAGAACATTCCTTTTGGATTACGTTGCTAAGGTTATTGTGTGTAACTAACTGCTCAAGTGGAATGTGTCTTGCTTGTCTTGATGGAAAATGCAGGCATGTAAATGTGTGGTTGTGTGTGTGTAGAGAGAGAGAGAGAGAGAGAGAGAGAGAGAGAGAGAGAGAGAGAGAGAGAGAGAGGTTTTAGAATATTTGGCCCATTTGGGTTTGATGTATATATGTATGTATGTATGTATGTATGTACATATATATATATATATATATATATATATATATATATATATATATATATATATATATATATATATATATATATATATATTAGACTGTGCACACACGCTTTGCTGAAAAAACTATCATCATTACTCCAAGTTGTTGAAACTCTCTCTCTCTCTCTCTCTCTCTCTCTCTCTCTCTCTCTCTCTCTCTCTCTCTCTCTCTCTCTCTCCCCTAGGAAATAAGGAAGGCATGAACTCGTGGTTACATACAAATTATACACATATTATATGTATAAATGTATATATTTATCTATATACATATTTATATATGTATAGTTTTTTATACAAGGTCTTCATTAGACCTTGCTGTGTACACCTGAATGTATAATGTGTATGCACGTGCAAATGTAGTTACATAACGTGTGGATACATGTATGTCTGTGTGTGTATGTGGTAAGTGAGCTTGCGTGTATGTAAAGTAAATTATTGATTGGCAGCGTTCCTCAGGAGATTATTTGATTGTTTACCTGCGTGGATCACTTGGACACCCACACGAAAGGCTTGTTTATGTCCTCTCCAGAATAAGACATTCCGGTAAACGAAAGGATGAGGAGGAAGAGGATGAGGGTGAAGACGGCGTCCTCAGCGGATATTGATGCATCGGTTGGTTTGCTCCTTTGGAATTCGCTCTAACGATTCGCATCCTTCGATTCTAGAAGCGTCGGTTTCTGTCTTCTTGTGTCTTTACGTTTTGGGGGAGGTTTTTGTTTTATTTCGCTTGCTTTGTACTGTTACTTGTTATTGTTTACGATCTCCGTAATTGTTAAGGAATTAAAATGCTAAGATTTTATTCAATTTCATCGGTTTCAACGAATGTTTTTCTTGTTTTTTCTTCAGGCATTTCAAACTTATGTACAATTTTCTATGAGAGATTCAATTTCGGTGGGTATGGAAAATCTACTGATGTATTATGATTACGTTTTGTCAAGGGTATTACACACACACACACACACATACACATACACACAACGCCTCACTATATACTGTAGGTGGTTTAGCACTGTCTTTATTTCCAATTTTCTGTAAAAGAAAACTATTGTGCGTCTGTCCGTCCGCTCTTTTTTCTGTTCGCCCCCAGATCTTAAAAAATATTGAAGCTAGAGGGCTGCAAATTGGTATGTTGATCATCCACCCTCCAATCATCAAACATACCAAATTGCAGCCCTCTAGCCTCAGTAGTTTTTATTTTATTTAAGGTTAAAATTAGCCATAATCGTGCATGTAACAGCGATATAGGATAGGCCACCACCGGCCATGGTTAAAGTTTCAAGGGCCGTGGTTCATACAGCATTATACCGAGACCACCGAAAGACAGATCTGTTTTCGGTGGCCTTGATTATATGCTGTAGCGGCTGTACAGAAAACTCGATTGCGCTGAAAAACTTTGGCGTATTTTTTACTTGTTTTCTATTATGTTTACTTTTTCTGACTGCTAAGCTGATAGGCATCGCTTTCAATTATTGATCTAAGTATTAGCAGGGGCAGCAGACCCTTATGTTAACGTCTGCAATTTTTCCATCCGTGGATAATTCATGCCATTATTGTGTATATCATGTTTAGGCGTAGGTTACACTTAAAATGTAGTAGTCTATTGTCACAACTCAAAGATTTCGATTATTTTTGTCCATCCAAATTGGGCAAAACCAAACCAATCAAGGTTGCCATAGATTGAAGTTCCAATTCAAATTCAGCTCTTTATTCAGGTGAGTAAATATTGAAACATACAGTATAATGAACAAGAACATACATTTCTCTAGCAAAAGTCCTAGGTATCCGTTGGAACCTGTTAGGTATTAATTTATTTTTTCACTTGTCTACCGTCGTCAGTTTTTTTTTCTAATGCCAGAGGTGAACTCGAGTATCAGTCACTTTACTCTGACACACTCTATTTCAGAAGTAAATCCCCACAGTAGAATAAAGGGGGTGGCATATATGGTGAAATACTTATGTCAGAACGTGTCCTTTACTCGTAACACGTTGGGCCGACGGCTGTTAATGCTGTATAACTCATCACCAACTTGTTTACCTCTGGTATCTGACCCTTTCCTGACATTTAAAATCCACTTTAATCAAATGTTTCCGACATTTAGTAGTTCGGATCTTCATGAAATGCTATGTCGATTTTATTCATTTTCCTTCCAGCCCTGATAGTCTATGCTGTGACTTATAATGAAGAGTACAATGATCTACAGTTTTAGTTGAATTGTAGGAATTGCTTTGCACTACTTAGTTAAAAATATTAATTAGAAATATTCGTGAAAGTGGACGACTATTGATTTAAGAAGAAATACTTTAAACTTGAAATTCTTCCCGTGTGAAACGAAATATCTTCAAACTGAGATATTGTTGAACCTGAACCTAATCATAGGACAGTATTTTCATCACGTCATAAAATTTTGATACCTAATCTGTCGGTTCTAGTTCGGATTTACCGTATTTAATCCAGCTTGATCCCTCTCTGCAAAAGATTACGATGGTTATTAGGAATGTTCTCATTTAAAGGAAACGGCTTCCAAATATTGTTATCATTGTTACTGTAATCATATTGACAAAAGGGGCAGTAAATGTAAGAGAGGTGGTCCTACCCTAGGGACGTTAGTCATTGTTTTCAGGTTATACCAACATGACACAAACGGTGTTACCCACAGGAGTAATAAATATATGGGGTATTATTATTATTATTATTATTATTATTAGATTGGTAAAGTAAACGGTTAAACGTAACTTTTGTTTTGATATACTTTATGCAATTAGCTAGAAAAAAATGCCAAAAATCTTTACTATAGGATCCCCCCCCAAAAAAAAAAGACTGACCATCTTTGCTCGAAATGCAGCTTTATTGAACTTTATGTTTCAATTTCAGCCGACCACATTGGCATCTCTCAACCTGCTTTTAGCAAAGGGTCAGGTTATTGTTGATACCTCTTGCAGTAAATTTCGCATTAGGATGTTCCGCAATTTAAATCTCTTCCAAAAGTGATTTTTTAAGTACCTTCTAAAATCCTCTTCTATTCCTCCTCTTTTCTTTCCATAGATAAAGTTCGGAGCAGTTATCATGCCCTAAAACTCTTTTCTCATCTGACTTACTGTTGAAAATAATAAAATTGTGCCTTTTCATTATTTATTTACTTATAAAATAACGCTCAACAGGGAAATTTCATTAAGGCTGCCATGATAAAAGTACCCTATCAGACCAAACTTAGAGCAGCATTATTGCAGTATTTTAGGCTGCACGAAGTTAATGTAACTTTACGAAATATTAAAAATAACGAAGAATTCTATTAAAGATCTGGAATATGGATTATTTAGCAAGGGCTCCCCATTATCCTCCCATTATCCTGTCTCCACTGAATATCCTCTTAATGAATCAATGTAGACATTCATTTAAGAAGTAACAGTGTACGAGAAAACTTGTGTACGCGGACCTCCTTAAGATAATATGGCCGTTGGTCGTAAACTTCTCTTTTATGGGAACAAAGGACCCTTGAGAAAGTGAACCTGAGCCCCTTAGTTCAGGGGCATTTGCTCTCGATGCCTAAATAGCCCAGCATCCATCCTGCTCTGAGAGAGAGAGAGAGATATAGCGTTGTAGAGGCTTTAATGGCGCCATATATTTGGCCTTTCTTTATATATATTGTTGCGTTGTATTTTTGCGTTTGTTGTTTATAGGGCGTTGCTACAACAGCTGCTTTCTTGCAATATTGTGCCGGAAACATATTGCGTCGTTGCATCGGTTTCATTGTATTTATGGCCATATACGTTTTTGCCTTAATAGTTTGATGCCTCATAGATTCTGTTTTCTTTAAGCTTTTGTATTTTTGTTTTTTGTTTTTACTGGATGTAAGTTAGGAATAACGTCTCTGTAATACTTCACTAAGACGTGCACGTGTTAATATATCCATAACAGTGCATGAAAAATTATTGTAATACTTCTGTTTTTATTTAATCCTTTGTATTTTTTTTTGGTCATCTCAACGGCTGTAATTTACGAATAATATCGCGGTAATACTTCAACAAGGTATCCTCCTGTTAATACAGTCATATCAGTGTATGAAAAATGATTGTAATGCTTCTGTTTTTCTTTAATTCTTCGTATATTTTGTTGATCTTTCTGTCTTTAATTTAGCAATAATACCTCTTTGAATACCGTACCAAGATGTAAGTATGCTAATATATTCATGTCAGTATATGAAAAATTATTACAAATACCATTCCATATTATATTATTATTTGCTATACAAATCGTGTCTGGCACTTTATGGCATAACATTGTTTTTATACGTGGCTTGGCTTTTCCCCCGGGATACTGTTCGTTCTGTTTTTCCGTGAAGGGTTCTTTTCATATTGGTGGATGGAAAGTGAAATGAAATTTTTCTTTTAAAAAGAACTTTCCCAAGATTTTTTTCCCATTCTAAACGGATTCTTTTCTTCTTTACACGTGAGGCAAATTCTGTTTCTGGTGTCGAGCCGTTCACTAGATTTATTTTCTCACGTCGCTCCTTTTTTGTTTGTTTCATTGATTCCAGGTCCACAAAATCTTTTTCCCTCTCTGTTCGGGTTGCATTGAGCGGGCACTTAATTTTTCTCAATTCACCTCTCTTATCTTGACACTTTACGAAGTTCTTTTTCAGAACTTTCAGCAAAATCCCACGGTATACTGGACATGCATATATATATATATATATATATATATATATATATATATATATATATATATATATATATATATATATATATATATATATATATATATATATATATATATGTATGTGTGTGTGTGTGTGTGTGTGTGTGTGTATTATGTACTGTATGTATGTATGTATGTATGTATGTATGTATGTATGTATACACACATGACACACACACACACACACACATAAATATATATATATATATATATATATATATATATATATATATATAGATAGAGAGAGAGAGAGAGAGAGAGAGAGAGAGAGAGAGAGAGAGAGAGAGAGAGAGAGAGAGAGAGACATGCAGATGCTTGCTGTTGTGATTGGACATTAGGTGATGTAGTGCTACTACTGCTACTAATAAATACTAGTGATGCATATTTTATACATATTTACGCATAACAGTTCTTTTAAGTTACTAGAAAAGAGACATTGTAAGGTTAGGTGGTATTTTTTCTGGGTTCCAATATATATATACTATAAATATCGAGGTATTACGCGAGGAACTAACCCTGAAACTTTGTCTTTATTTTTTTTTTTTTTGCTGTGCATTTCTCTATACAATAGAACAATTGCCTTTTTAATGGGACATTTTCAGTGCAACCTTTATCTTTGGCAGGGCAAAAGATTACGATGTTATTCCTCAAAGTTCAGGGTAATGAACTAGAGATGCGATGCTGACATCCACAGATTATTTTTCCTTAATTTTGAAAGGGGGAGGGGGCTCTACATAAAATGAATCTTGCACTCTAGCTTAAAAAGTCAGAGGGTAAATCGTCCGTCAGCAGAGTGGCAATGAATATACTTTTATTCCTTCTACTCTGCTTCAAGAAATATCAAAAGCAAAGAGAAATGATTCTTCGAAGTCAGGTAATGACTTAGGTCAATTTAACAGAAAATATTAACTTGTAGTTGTACTGGTGAGTGAAAGACAGTTGCTTTGAGGCAGTTGCACCAGATTTTTTTTAGTGACTCAGGAAAATTCACCAGTAAGTATTAACTTATAGAAGTTACTGGTGAGTGAAAGACAGTTGCTTTGAGGTAGTTGCACCAGATTTCTTTAGTGACTCAGGAAAATTCCCCAGTAAATATTAACTTATAGAAGTTTTACTGGTGAGTGAACAACAGTTGCTCTGAAACAGTTACACAAGATTTCTTTACTATTTTTCAGTGCAAATACATAACACCTAGCTTTGAACATTATTTATATTGTCAGATGTTTCCTTCAACAGAAATAATCTATAACAGACTTTCATTAAATGGAAAGGCTGATTTAAAAACTATTTTTTCAAGATACATTTTTAATCAAGATCAGGAATTGTCAAAGGGTAGATACTGAAAAATTTCGCAGATCATAAATATTTTCATTGTACTTTCTTTGTTTTCTGGCTGTTCTTTGCGTCACAGCATTATTGTCTGCGTTTAGTTCTTCGTTATTTAGGATTTTTTGCCGTTTTATATATTGGACTGTTTTGGATTATTTTAGTTTTCCTTTGTGGACTATTTGTAGTTTTATGTATTGGATTGTTTTGGATTATTTTTGTTCTTCTTTTTGGATTGTTTTCAGTTTTATGTATTGGATCATTTTGTATTATTTTATTTCTTTTTTTGGGGGTTATTTGCAATTTAATGTATTGGAGTATTTTGGAATATTTTATTTGCAGTTTTATGTATTATATTATTTTGGATTATTTGAGTTCTTCTTAGATTATTTGCAGTTTTATGTATTAGATTATTTTGGATTAATTCAGTTCTTTTTTTGGATTATTTGCAGTTTTATGCATTAGATTATTTTAGATTATTTTCTTTTTGTGGATTATTTGCAGTTTTATGTATTAAAATATTTTGGATTATTTTAGTTCCTCTTTTTAGATCATTTGCAGTTTTACGTGAGACCTGACTCATACACATTTGGACATCAACTGAAAGGGATACATAGACACATACGTACATGAATTCATAATTGCATAAATGTAGTCACGAATGGCAATGATATTGACTTGAAGGTCTATTGAGAGAGAGAGAGAGAGAGAGAGAGAGAGAGAGAGAGAGAGAGAGAGAGAGAGAGAGAGAGAGAGAGAGAAATTAAATTGCGTTTTCGTGGGTGGTGTTATCGACGCATTAACATGCCATTGCATGCATCATGAAGGCTTTTTATTCTCCTTATTATTCTTTTTTTTTTTCTTGATAAGAGGTGTGAGGCCTGGAAGGGTGACTGAAACGACTAATTGCAACACGCAATATTCCAGTTGATGTAAGACACATATACACCACACGTGCATATATATATATATATATATATATATATATATATATATATATATATATATATATATATATATATATATATATATATATATATGTATGTATGTATGTATGTATGTATGTATGTATGTATATATACACACAATCCTTTTCCTTTCAGAGAAGGTGGCACCATAAATATTGAGTCTTGCGGTTCCTAGCAAATATGTAGGGATGTATTGGTTAGTTCCATGCCTTTTCTTAACCTTAAAGGACTCTGGTGCCTATTCACACCTTGGTCGACTGATAAGCGGTTGGTGGAATCGAAGACGGACCTTGCAAACGGGAGCCCCAAAGGTTTCCGTGGTTATGTGTTTATGTAAATATTGAAGTAGTGATATTTATTTTAAAAATTTATGATTGGGAGGCTAAGATAGATGTACAACAAAGTCCTGCTTATGTTGCTAATATTAACTGAACATATGGCCAATAACCTCTTAATGATTGAGACTCCTTAATAAGAGAGAGAGAGAGAGAGAGAGAGAGAGAGAGAGAGAGAGAGAGAGAGAGAGAGAGAGAGAGATCCACGCAAAGCCTTTCCATGTTGCACAGCATTATTTTTGTTGAAGGGTCTACCTTAGCGTTTGATCTATAATATACCTCTGGGCCGTTCTTTGATCATTCTGTTTCCGTTGCTAAAAACGCTGGTTAATTCAGTATTTAATAGGAGGTCTCGGGCGCCTGTCGAACTCCGATCTGAAACAGGTTCTTGCAGTTTGTATAGTATTTTTAACATTTTCTTGATTGAATATTCTAAAAGGGGTTAATTCGCATATGTTAATTCGAAGGTTGTCCTTTGATATACAGATTTTCTCTTTAGAAAAATATGCTGTCACGGATTTTACTTCAGTCTGATTAAGTCAGTAATATATTTTCCTGTATTAAACCACCCCGTAATTTGTTATACACGTTGCTTAAGTTTTTCCTTCTAATCACGAAGGAAAATAGTCTTTTTATCTGTTCAGGGTAACTCCTACGTTATTATTCAGATAGCAGCACCAATAGGCAGCAAATGGGCCTCGCTGTCAAACTTCTCAGTTCCAGAGGTCCTCTATTCCTCACACGGTTGGACTGTTGAACACCCTCCTTGAAGATGTCGTGCAATTGGAACTTAAGAAGTTCGAGCGAAGATGCAGTGCATTACTACCCTAATATTATTCTCCTCGCATTATTATAAATTCTCTATCTATTTATTAATTTGTCAATGTATTTTCTCTTTGTTCTTAATAAGTGAGATTTCTTCTCTCTGTATTTTCCTTTACTTTCGCTTACTTCTTCCTAATGAACACCATATTCTTTGGAAGCCTGAATTCCAAGTCAGTGGCCCCTGTGGGCTTTTTCCCTATGAATAGGTTTCATCTTCTGAATAATAATAATAATAATAATAGTAAGATGTAAAATCAGTGATCAATTAATGAAACGTAATTTAAATGCGCAGTTTGTTGTTATGAACGCCTTGTAAACTTCCACAATAACATACATCATGATGTTAACAGGTGAAAGAAGTATGAAATCAATATATAAGTAAACGTGTAAGGCAACGGATGGTTGGTATTCAGATCAGGGTTGTGGAATACGTCATTTGCTTGGTAAGCGAATTCTTATCGGCTGTGTACTCTGCGACACTTTGTCCTTCCGCTCTTGAATGTAACGGTACAGTGTTAGTTCCGACACACACACACACGCACGTACAAACACATAAATATGTATATATGTATATTATATGCATATATATAATATTTGTGTGTTTATTGTGTTTGTGTGTACGTGCGTGTGTGCGTACAGACGCAGATACCGGTTGTAGAATAATTATATCACTCGCCTAATGAAAGTCTTTCATGCTTCATCTTTGCATAAGTATATTTTTATACATTCATACATCCGCACGTAAACATGCACACGCCCACGCATTTACATCATACACACGTATGTATGTATATATATATATATATATATATATATATATATATATATATATACATATATATTTATTTATTTATATACACATACATACATTACATATTTATATACGTATATAATTATATATATATATATATATATATATATATATATATATATATATATATATATATATATATATACATACATACATGTATATGTGTGTGTGGGTTTGTGTGAGTCCGCGTTCTCTCAGCAGAGGGCCTCTTCCCTCACGCCGCAGGTGTAGTCTGAGATCTTCTACTTGTAGGAATTCCACCATACAATAAAAGCATTCTTGAACTGATCCCGTAGGTTGGGAGCTCTCAGCACTGTAGACTCAACAGTCTTGAACAAATCATCAGTAACCCTTGACGCGTCTTGCACTGACTCAAACAGCTGGGACCCACGACCTTTTCTTTATTTTCAATCCAGAGAGCTTTTCCTACTGCGCGTAATCTCATTAAGGCTATTCTGTCCTCAAGGCTGGTTTAGACTTTTCCGATTTTATACCCTCTTCGCCTGTTCCATTTGTTCCCCGCTGCCTTTGACATACCCCTCAGTTTTATTTTCCTGAGACCCCAGCTTTCTCACTTGATAGAGCAAAGAATAAAGTTGTATATTCTTTCTCTTCGTCTTTCTTAGCATAGGTTTGATCATTCTTGCTTTCTCTTTAGATGTATAGGTTTGAAATACCTCATTCAGAACCTGCTTGAATCTTATCATGTTTTAACTCCTGTTGCTGTCCAACTTACATAGAGTCCTCGCATAAGAAACCCTATAGTTTCATATATTAACTCCTTTAGCTACAGACATCTCCAGCCACAACACAAATATACCTGTCTACCAACAACTGTGAGTTTGTGTTTTTGTTTTTGCCTTAATTGCGGTACGAATTAGATATAAATAGGCGTCGCGCATATTCAGAAAGACTGGAATGGAGGAATATATTTATAAACTAGAAGTGGAGACAAAGCGATTAGTATCGTTATAATGTTTATTTTCTCTGCTGAAAGAGAATATTTAAGTCGAGTGTACGAGTCATTAGAGCATTTTCATAGTCAACATAGACTTTTTATTGTGTTTTTGTTTGTCATTATAAGTTCTAAGCGTTGGTCATTAGAAGCTAAAATATTATGTAGTTTGTTTTTTTGTTTGTTAAATATATTGCTTTTGAAAGAAATTTCTTTACCACACTTTCATTAGTATTTTTAAAATTAACTTTAATATACTCTTATATAATATCCAAAGCATAACGATTTATATATCTTTAAAATATAATTTTTTGTGAATCCTTAGATTTAAGTAATTGTGCTTTGCGGTTTTCGACAGCAAACTTCTTTTGTTCATTGTAACTATAATAAGTCATTTGGATCATGGGAAGGAAAGTTCTATAACAGAGTTACGGTAAAGAAAAGAAAGAAACAGCTGTCAGAAAATTGCCTGGACTACCGTAATTTGTATTAGGCTTCCTTCTGGGTGTGTAGCTGTATATAATGTTCACTATGCTCATTTATTTATCCCCAAGGCATCCCAAACAAAACATTAGCTACCCGTTCATTAACAGAAAGAATCGAGTAACCTTTGTGGGGAGTTCTTTCCCCTTACCTTCGGATTAAATCAAACATCTTGAGATAGATATAGGGCCACATAAAAACAAAATTGACACAGGCAACCCATCCCTTTCATGTATACATAAAAATATTTCCTTCTTATATATT
>NC_089762.1:29278390-29340890 GCF_040412425.1 Macrobrachium rosenbergii | reverse complement strand
AATAATAATAATAATAATAATAATAAGAAAGTGGCAGATATGGTTACATTAGAATATTTCATCACTTTTATATATGCACCTCATAAAGAATCAAATTTACTTCCATATTTTTTAACTTGCTATTCTACACTCTCGTATGACATACTGCAAATTGCTTTTGTGGATCTATCGCCCAAGAAAAAGGAAGGAATTCCGTGAAGAGTTTTTATTGGACCTGAGATTGCGTGTCCCTGGTTCTTACCTCAGGAACTCCTATAGGTTGATAAGCAGGTATAGGAGAGAGAGAGAGAGAGAGAGAGAGAGAGAGAGAGAGAGAGAGAGAGAGAGAGAGAGAGAGAGAGAAGCTTGTTAAGCTCTCTCAGAATTGTACGTTTGCTCTGATATTTTCAGGAAGAATTCCTCCCGTAGGGGAGTAGTGTCGTCGGTGCACCTCATGCGGTGCACTGCAGATATTACTTAAGGTTCTTTGCAGCATCCCTTCGGCCCCTAGCTGCGACCCCTTTCATTCCTTTAACTGTACCTCCGTTCAGATTCTCTTTCTTCTGTCTTACTTTCCACCCTCTCCTAACGATTTTTTCATAGTGCAAAGCGAGGTTTTCTTCCTGTTACACCTTTCAAACTTCCTTTACTCTCAATTTTCCTTTTAGCGCTGAATTACCTCATAGGTGACAGCTCTGGCCTTTGGCCAAAATTCTATTTTCTATTCTATTCAGGAAGAATTCTTTTCTCCTAATCCAAATAGTTTTCTCTTCCAATGACTAGAGGTTTTCTCTGAACAGTTGCGTTTATAAGATGGAAGATTAGGTATGTACCAGAAGAGGGCAGCTACTTAGAATAAAGGAAAATGACGTTTTTGTGGAAGACTTCAGAACTTGGGAAGTGAAATTGGTAAGCGGATCAAGGGCTAGAGCAATTGCATCCAGATGGTTGTCACGTTGAATATTGTACCGAAGGCAAAAGGGCTTTTTTCTTGCAGGAAGATATAAGCAAATATTAAAACGAGACCGGTAAGTTAGACTTTAAGTAAAAGAAAAACTAACGATAGTTTTGGCTAATATTCTTTAAGATTAGTAAATCAGCAGTGTTTGTGTGAAAAGTGTAATGGGAGTGCAGTAAATAGCAAGGGCTTTGCACTGAATGAAATGTACAAGGTGCGAGCTTATATAAAATATAATATTAGAAATAGGAGGTCTGACAAGCTTTTAGACTATTAGCGATGGAAAAAAAAGTTGTTTTTTATTGCGACATGGGAGAGTAATATAAGGTTAATAATTTTACCATGTAACTATGAGCGGTTTGTAAAAGGGTACATTTTTTTCAGCCCTAACTGGGTAAATACCACTGTAAGTACGAGGTATTGCTAATCAATTTCACAAGTCGATAACTTTTCTAGTGTCTCTAATACATATAATAAGATTACAGACTATAAGAGATTTATGAGAACTAAGAACGATTACCACACTAATTTAAAAATGCAGTTGGTTGTATAAGCTTAGCATTCTTGTAAAAAGAATTGAGGGACTGCAATGGAAGTTTTCTTATTTAAGTGTTCGAAAGTAGCGAAAGTACTTTGACTATTTCAGCTAATGGCCATTATCAAAACTTCCACTATTATGCAATATTATTATTAATTAATCGTCTTTACTCATTCACCCTTGGCTTATGTTACGTGTTCAATGTGTGCTGTTTATCAAAGATTATAGGTTATTTTATGGGATAAGCTTGTTTAAAATATAACTGCCATCATTCGATAGGAATATTTTCACACTGAATGTTTTAATACATTTCTGTTACTATAGTGACAGTTGCAGTATCAACAAGGTATAACCTTTTAGTCATCATGTGTTCAGTTTGACTGAACATTTTCCTGGAAAGCTAATTGTAACTAATTTGAAACAAAGCTTTATGTGTATATGTATGCATTTAAGTATATGTATGTATGTAAGTGTGTGTGAATGAATATATTATGTGTATGTCTGTATGTATGTACATATATATATATATATATATATATATATATATATATATATATATATATATATATATATATATATATATATATATATATATATATACAATGATATGATGTCAGTGTGTTGTTGTCGTGTAAGAGTATTCTTTGTATTCACTGAAGAAGGCATAGTTCTGTCAATAGTTTATACTGATGGCGTTGACGAAAAACGTGTGCCTTGCTCTTATCAGACTGCATAATTTAGACATTGTTAAGTGTTTGGGCAACTTCATAACTATAAGTGTTTACAGTTGATTGTACAGGAACCACGCATAAGTTCCTTTATGAATGTATGTTTTATATGGCGTTTAGACATTTTCTTGAATAGCTCCATATTACTTCACATTACATTAATGTATTTAGAAATGACAATTTTAACGGTTTTTCTGTTTCTGTGCAAAGACGTACACACTGAAGTCTGCGCAGCAATTTATATTTTGTTAATTATATGTCTCAGAGATGAAGTGACTCTTGTAACATATAAATGAGGCCCTTCAAACTTTTGTTCTTCCACTTTGGCTCGATATTTTTACAGCTCTTTGATTCTGAATATGTAAATTGGATGTTTTCATCCATGATTCCTAATTAACGGCTAACACATTATGCCGACAGGTTGGTTTGAGAATATTATTTATAATGCAAAGGATACAACAAATTACAGTAGGTACATTATATATATTTTTAATATATATATATATATATATATATATATATATATTTTACATATATATCTATATATTATATACATACATACATACATACATACATATATATATATATATATATATATATATATATATATATATATTTTTACAAATATCTATATATTATATACATTGAGTTATATATATTATCGTATATATATATATATATATATTATTTTTTTTATATACATATATATACATACATACATACATATACAGAAGCTTGACTTCCCTTCAGTGATGACAAACTAGCTCTATTAAAAGAGGCCTACCCTATGGAATTGAGTTGCATGAAGTTTTAATCGTACTTTGTAACTTTTATGAGATTTTTATATATATATATATATATATATATATATATATATATATATATATATATATATATATATATATATATATATATATATTAATATTAATAGGATAATCGTGACCTAATATCTGAAAATATAAAAAATTTCACGTGTAAAATTAATGACAAGTTTTCAGGCATACATAATTACAATCTCACACACACAAACACACACACGCGCGCGCGCGCATTGTGTGCGGATATATATATGTATAAATATATATATGTTTATATATATATATATATACATATATATATATATACATATATGTATATGTATATATATTATATATATATATATATATATATATATATATATATATATATATATATATATATATATATATATAAATGTGTACTATGTGTGTGTGCGCGTATTTATGTATGTATGTGTGTTCGTATGCATTTCTCCTTTTTTATTTCCACAAAACGTGGAGAAATATGGAATGCGTAAATTAATAGTATTAACATTCTTTTTAGTAGGCTTTAGGTCATCGTATTCCATTTTTCTGTACATTTAAATTTTTTGCAGTACTTTACTTTGCAGTTACAGTCACCCTTACAAATTAACCACTTTTCCTACCAAGATATATAGCTGTGTAAATTGCATATGGCGGCATCGACTTCGCAGTATGTGGCAACTTTTTATTACCTTAATAGCATACCTCGTGAATGGATCGAACCATAATTCGGAGGAGTTCTTTGTAGCCCTCTGCTGCTACGTCACTGGACGTAGATAAATATCAAATATCATTCTGTGTCGTTGCATGCAGGTAGGGGCCGCAGGTGTAGTCATTTCAGCGCGATTGAGCGGAACACAATTACGTTGCACTGGTTTGCAGCGGTTGCTAAAGAAGGTTCTTTGCCTGTTGATCGACAGTTGCAAGGATCCTCCGGACGGTACTGGAAGTGCGGATCTTATAAACTGGATTTCATTTTGACATTTCTCAAACTTTTAGTCATAAAACCGATACCTATTTCTTTCTTTAAAAAAAAAAAAGGTGGGGGGGGGGCCGCCGGAGAACGAACTACTGTACGTAATTCTAAGAGGTGTCACGTTTTCTTTAGAAACAAGAAAATTGAAAATTCTATGGTCGACACTGCTGAACTTCAGTCTTGCCTTAGAATAACTACTGAGATACTTGAAATCCAAGTAAGAAGCATAAATTCTCTGAAATTTGAAAAGGAGGAAGGTGGGGCGGTAGAGAATATGAGAAATAAACCAAAATTTTTAAACCGAGATCCGATCTATAAGATAGAAATGATGCTGCATTATATGTCATAAGTGACAACGACCTCCCGACACAGCAAAGTTTTGCTTCCTCTTAACCGCTCGGAATTAATTCTGTTACAGAACCTGGCCATGTAACTACACCGTTATTGTAAACAAAAAAGGAGTGTTTAAAGGCCACTCTTCCTGACATAATCCTTAAGTTATGACATTGCAGAGAGCTTCAAAGAAGCCTAGCAACGAAGTACAGTAGGGAAAGCTGCCTCTTGAATCGTCCTGGCCCATATCACTAACATACTACTATTAAAAATCCTACTTTAAGAAAATCATAAAGCAAGCAATTACCAGACATCATACTGAATCTGATTCTAACGGGTAAGCCAGCGATCGGCTCCCAAATAGCCAACGTAGTTTTACCCAAGGGAAAATCTACGGTATGTCAGCTGATCATTCAGAGTCGATGATCAGAGTCCTCGTATTCTGGAGAAAAAATCGATATTACCTAGTTTGAGTTCCCTTCCCCAGAGCTTCTCCGGCTTGAGGCATATTATAATTAAACCTCAGACCACTGAGACTTTGTAGGGCAAACAGAAACTAACCTGTTCTGACCTATTAGGTTGACGTTAGCCTAAGGAGATTGGTTCATCTGCCATACAGGTAGCTTTTCAGGACACAAGGGATTCACAACTCGTTACTATTCCTCTGTAGTTTGCACAATCCTGGATGCCACCCATCTAAAGTCTTTATAGATAAGAACAATAAAGATTTCTCTCCATTCCTTTGATATCTTTTCCTGATGGCATATATTCTTTGCTAGGTCCCACAGCATGTATATTCCTTCTTCTCCCAGGTTCTTCTACACCTCTGCGGGAATTCCGTCTGGTCCTATTGCTTTACCATTTTTAATCTTCTTTAGTGCCTTCTTTACTTCCTTCCTGCTAATAGTATGTGTCACACCAATGTTCTGAAATCCATCTTCAAAGAATTTTCTAAGAATTTCTTCATTTAAGAGGTGTTTATAATATTCCTTCCACCTCTTCATTATCTTATCCTCATTGCATAAAACCACTCCATTCCCATCCTTAAATTGTTTTATATGGGAGTAGTCTTTGGTGTTCTTGTCCCTTTACTTTGCAATACTGTGAATTTTTCTCTCCCCCTCAGGCCTTTCCAGCTCTTTGTACATGTCATCTAATGCTCGTGCCTTTTCTTGTGCAACTGCCTTCTTTACTTCTTTCGTATGTCTTTGGTACCTCTTCTTATCCTCTTGCAGTCCATACTTTTCCTAGACCTTTTTTTGCATCCTTTGACTTTCACCACCTCTTTCACTTCATCATTCCACCACCAGGTTTCCTTATCGTCAGGAGGTTTCTTTCCAGATGTCTTTCCCAACACCTCTCCACCCACTCTCATTATCACCATACTGTTGTGATTCCACCATTCTTGCACTCCCTCTAGCAATCTAACTTCCCTCAATACTCTCTCCTTAAATTCCTGCCTCGCTTCCTCCTTTTGTGTCAGCTGCCACCACTTGACTGTTGATGGGACACGTGCAGGCCTACGTTTTACTCTGTTCTTTATTTCCCAGTCCATTACCACCACCTGTGCTTTGCTACCACACACTCTTCATTTAGAATTTTACAATTTGTCACCTCTCTCAGATGTGATCTTCTGCACATGAGGAAGTCAATTTGACTTTCTCTTGCTCCACCCTTGTATGTGATGTACTGATTTTTTTCTTTTCAAACCAGGTGTTAACAATAGCCAAATCAAATGACACTGCACAGTCTACAACTCTCCCTCCCTCGTCATTTCTCTCTCCAACTCCCCAGCCACCATGCACCCTTTCAGTACCCCCACTGGTCCTTCCTACATGTCCATTTATGTCACCACCAATAATTAATCTCTCTTCTGCTGATATTTCACTCAACTTTCTCAACTTCATCACATCCTGGTTGAGGGGCATAAGCACTCAAAATATTGACTTTTTCCATCTAGGCACAGTTTCACAACCATTGCTCTGTCACTTGTCCTCTTCACGCTTTTTATGCTGTCATTTAAGCTTTTTGATACAATTATTCCCACTCCATTTCTGCCTTCCTTGTTTGTTCCACTATTTACCAGTTTATATCCACATCCCAGGTCTCGCTTTATTTTCCCCTCCATTTAGTCTCCTGCACACATATAAAATGCTTATCATTCTTCTCTCCTTCAGGTCTGCTATCTCTCTTCCCTTTCCAGTTATCGTTCGCACGTTCAAAGTTCCAACTCTCAAAGCTATCATCATCTTCCTTCTCACTCTTCTTCTCATTTTTTGGCACTTGCTTCTGTAACCGGGGACGCCCACTACCCAGCAGCCCTTGCCCATTTATCACAGGGGGCAGGCGAGGCCTCTGCGCGTCGCCTACTGGGAACGCCGTAGCACCATCCGATTTCTGGTGAGTGTCAACTGTCATATTTGGGTATGGCTGGATGCCCTTCTGACCCCTACCCTCCCCATTTATCCTGGCTTGGGACCAGCACTAAGTTGGACTGGCTTGTCCACTCCAGTGGCTGCTATATATATATATATATATATATATATATATATATATATATATATATATATATATATATATATATATATATATATATACAGTATATGTATATATGTTACAGTCAAACTGTGAAATCAGTCATTTCGTGAAATGACTGAAATTTCAGGCAGATAGCGAAATGCACTTAGGGACATTTGAGTCCCCCAGGAGCTAGTACTAAACACGGCGAAACAGTGAGTCACCTACACTGTTTCGCCGGGTTTAGTACTAGTCCCTGGGGAGTCAAATGTATTTCGCCGTGTTTAGTACTAGCTCCTGGGGGGATCAAATGTCCCTAAGTGCATTTCGCTATCTGCCTGATATTTCAGTCATTTCACGAAATGACTGATTTCACAGTTTGACTGTAACATATATATATATAAAATCCTCGCAATAATTTGACCGATTCATTAGAAGCCAGATAATCAAGATTTGGTACAGTATATAATAATATTCACCCAGAATTATCTAAATGGATTTGTGTGTCGGCTGTCTGCCACGGTTATGCAAGGCGCCAAATGAAGTCAATTCATATTGATATTGAAATTCGATGTCCGCATGTCTTACTTGCCTGGCTTATCGGGAACCAATTCTGTCTGTAATCGTTATCAATCATAAAAGACACCTTTCGATAACTCCTAATGAAAAATTCAGTGATAAACATCAGCCTGTTGATGTATTAATACCTTTAAACGCGCTAAAATTACGGGTACAAATTTATGGGAATGAAATATAAAATTTAGGCCAAAGCCCAATTGCTGGGGACTATGCGGTCATTCAGTTTTGAAAAGGAAATAGAAAGTAAAAGGTTTAAAAGGTGTAAGAAGAGGAAAACTACTCAGTTGCACTATGCAACAATTGTTAGGAGAGGATGCTGCGAAGAACCTACAGTGCGCCGCGTGAGGTGCACTAACGGCACTACCCTCCTACGGGAAGGTTTATGGGTTCCTATCGATAGTCCCACTGTCTCTTGTAATGTATGCGTAATATAAAATTCAGATGTTCACTATTTTGCAACCTGTAAGTTCTTGTTTATTATTTGAACTTTGAACTGTTGGTGATCAAGAACAGAATTTCATTTGTGTTGGTGTTCTTGAACTGACTCAACTAAAAACTTTTTTTGTGTAAATCAAAACAGTAATGATTGTTTATTTGAGAAAGTGTGTAATTAAGAAAATATATTAGTGAATAGTGCAGCTAAGTGATATACAGCCTTAAAATTTGTAATTTCTCCATGCATTTCAAAATTCCAATACTGAAAAACACTGTATGATATATATATATATATATATATATATATATATATATATATATATATATATATATATATATGTATATATATATATATATATATATATATATATATATATATATATATATATATATAAATAATGTATATTTATATGTGTGTGTGCGTTTGTGTTCAATGAGAAAAATATATAGGTGAGAGAGAATCGGAGGAACAAAAGGTGTTTTCTTCTACACGATAATTTCCCCAGAGGAAGAACACATGGGTCGAAGGTAGATGGATTCTCTCTCTCTCTCTCTCTCTCTCTCTCTCTCTCTCTCTCTCTCTTTATATCCTCAGGAATGACAGGCAAGGGAAGTGCTCAAAGTATTGGCTTGTAACAAAAGAATATCGGAGATGAGAACGAATATCGGTAGTGTCTTTTCTTGAAGATCTTCTCCTTTTACCACTCGATCTTTCCCTTCCTCCTCCTCCTCCTCCTCCTCCTCCTCCTCCTCCTCCTCCTCCTCCTCCTCCTCCTCCTCCTCCACAACCTCTAGCTATTCTAAAGAAAAACGCATGAGATAACGTGTATAATATGTATATATATATATATATATATATATATATATATATATATATACATTATATATATGCGTATATATATTATATATATGTATACATATGTATATATATAATTATATATATGTATTATATAAATATATATATATATGTATGTATGTATGTATATATATATATAATATATATATATATATATATATATATATATATATATATATATATATATATATATATATATATAAAATCAACACAATCACGTGTGGAACAGAAATAAATTTTCTCTCAATTGAAAGACCTGGAATCGATCCTAATGTGAGTCAGAAATTTATATATACTGTATATATATATATATATATATATATATATATATATATATATATATATATATATATATATATATATATATACATATATATATAAATACATATGCATACATATTCATACATATGTATGTAGTATCGTTTCTTGAAGATCTGCTCTTTTTTATCACTCTGTCTTCCCCTTCCTCCTCCTCTTCCTCCTCCTCCACAGCCACCAACCTATTCGCTCTTTTCCTGTTGTCTTTTTTCCGTCACCAGTAGATGGATTAGAAGAAAAAGAAATCGAAGACATTAGGATAAGTAACTGGCGGCACAGCCTCAAGTGTATGGGCACAATAGAAAGCGAAGAAACAAAGGGAACAGGACGTTTACTCTTTGTAGGGTCATATATATATATATATATATATATATATATATATATATATATATATATATATATATATATATATATATATATATATATATATATATATATATATATATATATATATATATATACATACATACATACATATCAGGAAGTCTGTGCCAGACCCATACAAATATATCTTGCATGTGAGCCAGTGCTATTGAAAACTACCAGGAAGCCGAGTTAGATGGATGTACCATAACTATGGTATACCCATTGACACTAACCTGTATCATCAGTGTTATAATTGACAATGAAATATGGTACCAGAGTTGCCTAGGATGTACGACAGAATTTACGTATAGTGGTACATATACTCTATTCAGTCAAATTATGAAGTAGAACAATTAAAACAACTGACAGGAAACATCTTGTGAAGTGTAGGAGCGAGTGGTGCGGCTTCGGGAAAAAGAGTCTTTGTACACATTGTGCCGAACGGTATCTGGAATCTTTATCAGGGAAGTTGTGTAAAAGAAAATTCTTTCCTCTCCTTCCGAGAAGAGGAAAGAAAAAGGAAATTCTGTACGCACAAAGAACGATGTGAATTTGATCAGCTACTTCCTATGCCAGTCTTGCCGACATTTCTCTCCCTTTACAACCATGTGGCGAGATCTGTATGATGCCTTGCTGGAATGTAAATTGACGTCTCTCTCTCTCTCTCTCTCTCTCTCTCTCTCTCTCTCTCTCTCTCTCTCTCTCTCTCTCTCTCTCTCACATAAACAATATGTATATATATGTGTATATATATATATATATATATATATATATATATATATATATATATATATATATATATATATATATATATATATATATATATATATATATATATATATATATATTTTTGATTTAACCTGGGGAAATGCTTACCATGAGCCAGTTATAGATTCTAAATGAATGATTTCATTACTCACCTTTATTTTTGTATAAAATCTGACTGCTGTTGATTCAGAAAATCGTAAAAAAAAAAAACAAGGAAAAAGGGGAAATTTATCTGAGCTGAGGGCTCTACTCACATGGTATTTGTAGGTAAACACAGTAGGGTAAGTTTAAAATCACGTGTATTTACATGAAATGAAATATCAGAAAATGAAATGGACTAATCAGGCAGGCAAGGCATGAGAGGTTAAGTATAACTGGGAAAACTTGAAAGTATATCCGTTGGTGTGTCGATGCTGACGCAAGGCACAGTCAAGAGAGATTTCCACGTCTAACAAACCCTCTGTAAACGGAGAGATTCCTGAATTAAAAGCCAGTAAAGAAGCAGTAAAATCTACATAGGGCAAGGTGAGCACAGAGGGTGCCAAGAAGCCTTGAACACACGAGTTTATGTAATTATTTAAACGCAGGCATTTACGTAACACTGCCCTAACAAGGCAAGGTTGATATGGAAATACTGACTGGAAGAACCTTTGCAACAGATCACTTTACCTTGTAGAAGAGGTGGCTTCAGCGAGGGTAATGGTGGCGGGGGAGGGGCTAAGGGCTTCACTGGTACCAATACTAAAGGTCCCTACAAGATAGGATCATGTAGTAGGGCATGGCTCTCTGAAGGAGGCGGCTGTGGAAGAGGGAGCAGTGTCTCTCTCTCTTTCTTGTTCCTTCGGCGAGACCCTTATATGACTTCGGTCAAGGGTCAGGAGGTATCCCTATGCGCGTGCACCATTGATGACCCTGGTCCAGGTGTTCATGCCAGCTGTCCTCTCTTAATCTGCCTCCCCGGCGCTATTCCTGCCTCCGGCCAGGCTTAGGGTCTGAAAGCAAAGTCTCCCGCAGCGTCACATGTTCAAGAAGAGAAAGTTGAAAGGGATATAAAGAGTGTGGTTAACAGATTAAGGAAGGGGCCTATATTCCTTTCGCCCTTCCTTGTCAGGCAGTGCCCAAAATGCGCAGCTGTATTTTCCAGCTTTAAATGAAGTATTTGGTGGCTGGGATTTTTGGGAAAATCTAATAATAGTAAATATATAATATATATATATATATATATATATATATATATATATATATATATATATATATATATATATATATACACATAGTATAAATATATTTTACACACACACATACATTTGATGTATATGTATATATATGTATATATATATATATATATATTTATATCTGCGTGATTATATGTGTATATTATATTAACATGTATACATATATACAGACGCCCAACCTGTTTTCTCAGGGAAGTAAAAAAGTTTTTCTTATCATCGTGTTTTTACGTGTGTAAATAGTGCGTGTTTGCTCAAATTGATATTTTAATTAACACGATCTTATCTAGAAGTCCCAGAAGACAGTTTATTTGCTGCATCCTCTTGTATTGCACGATCAATGAATTGATATTTCTTAGAATTTTTCTCGTTTTCACTTATCAGATGGGTAGGGTTCGTGTATATTTAATGATATTCTGTGACTATAATTTTCTGCCCTGAAGGTTAAACTCTCCGCTCGTTATAAAAACTGTTGAGTCGCGTCACACGCAGATGAGATTCATTTACATTAGAAATAAATCTTACCTATCTGAGATAGAATTAAATGTAATCATATACCGTAACTTGACCATTTCGCCCCTCACCGTAGGGAAAAATGTTAATTAATATGCAATATTCGGCGTAAATTCTTCAGTAATAAACGAGTGGAAAATTAATGGGTTTCGTTCTGCCACTAACCTCCCCCAGGTTCAGACAGTTTCCCGTATCTCATTTCTTTGTTCATGCATGCGTGAGGAATTTTTTTTCTCTCTTTTAAAACCAGTTAATGGACATTACTAAACAAATACAAAACAACCTTGTAATGTCAAGTGTAACTATTGTTTTGACAGATTATTATTATTATTATTATTATTATTATTATTATTATTATTATTATTATTATTATTATTATTCAGGGAGGGTAAATATTTAATTGGAATAAACCAAAAAAGCTGTGAACTTAGCAGCAATCAAGTGTTCACTTTCGAAGAGATAAGGAGAATCAAGCAGGTTCTCGAAAGCTCTCGTATTTTACATAGTTTTAATATATATTCACACTGGCATCATTCTGGATTTATTCTGCAATGTTTCTATTGATAACAAGTAATCCAGGATGGCATGTGGTCTTCACCATTTTGATACTGAATGAAAGAATCAGAACGAGGAAAACAAATCACAAAGTACCACCTGTCAGAAGGTGGTGGCCTTTGTGTTTTAAGATTCTTAAAGTATTGTTATGATACAGTATTTGAAAAGATATTTCTATCCATTAATGGGAGGCATTGTGCATCAGACTTACAGAAGTTAAATAAACAAAGAAGTCAAAGAAGGTATATACAGAAGTTAAATAAACAAAGAAGTCAAAGAAGGTATATACAGAAGTTAAATAAACAAAGAAGTCAATGAAGGTATATCCAGAAGTTAAATAAACAAAGAAGTCAAAGAAGGTATATCCAGAAGTTAAATAAACAAAGAAGTCAAAGAAGGTATATACAGAAGTTAAATAAACAAAGAAGTCAAAGAAGGTATATCCAGAAGTTAAATAAACAAAGAAGTCAAAGAAGATATATCCAGAAGTTAATAAACAAAGAGGTCAAAGAAGGTATATACAGAAGTTAAATAAACAAAGAAGTCAAAGAAGGTATATCCAGAAGTTAAATAAACAAAGAGGTCAAAGAAGGTATATCCAGAAGTTAAATAAACAAAGAAGTCAAAGAAGGTATATCCAGAAGTTAAATAAACAAAAACAAGAAGATATATCCAGAAGTTAAACAAAGAGGTCAAAGAAGGTATATACAGAAGTTAAATAAACAAAGAAGTCAAAGAAGGTATATCCAGAAGTTAAATAAACAAAGAAGTCAAAGAAGGTATATCCAGAAGTTAAATAAACAAAGAAGTCAAAGAAGGTATATCCAGAAGTTAAATAAACAAAGAAGTCAAAGAAGATATATCCAGAAGTTAATAAACAAAGAGGTCAAAGAAGGTATATACAGAAGTTAAATAAAGTCAAAGAAGGTATATCCAGAAGTTAAATAAACAAAGAAGTCAAAGAAGGTATATCCAGAAGTTAAATAAACAAAGAAGTCAAAGAAGATATATCCAGAAGTTAATAAACAAAGAGGTCAAAGAAGGTATATACATAAGTTAAATAAACAAAGAAGTCAAAAAAGGTATATACAGAAGTTAAATAAACAAAGAAGTCAAAGAAGGTATATACAGAAGTTAAATAAACAAAAATGTCAAAGGAAAACGTCAAAGAATGTATATACAGAGGAAAGCTGGGAGCTGGCATATCTGCTACAGGTCGGTGTACCGGTTCGTAATGCATAGGTGACGGTAACTTAAGAGACCACCTTGGACTTTAAATTGCTCCCTTATGCCCTTTACCTATTCGAACTGGCACTTACTACTGACTTCTTGTTTCCTGACCAAAAAATCCCACCTGGGTAGTCACCTTTTTTTGGAGAAGTAATAAATTCATTCAAGCTGCATAGAAGTATCTGGGTAACGAGGGTGCAGGCAACCTCCACAACGGGGTAACAGTGCTTGAACATCAGTGGTACTAAGGGTATGTAAATCAGTGGGTCTCTTTAAAAAAAATGAATGCAAGTACTAACTTACTCGTGTGACCTTTTTTTGGGTGAGGCAAAAACTGTATGAATAACCCCTGTAAAGTAAGGTATATTAAGGATGTGTCATGATAAAGGAATAGTGATAGTAAGAAAATAGGAGCATAACATGACTTATCATAGCTGGGAAGTTAAATGGTGGTCTTATAATCGATGAAGTGAGGCATACAGCACAAGGATTGTTAGAAAAAGAGCAATATAGACAAGAAAATGGGATTTAGCATCAATTTCATTTTTTGTCATGTGCTGTTTTGCATAATAAATTGAAAAAACTATCAGGGATATTTTCGGATTTATGTATAAAGATTATGATACCTTTCATAAAAACGTAATGGGGAAGAAAGAACTTGAAACATTAATTGTCACTTTAAAAATAAAAAAAAAATATATGTTGATGCAAATTTGAAACATGAGTAGCTGCTATCAAAACCCAAATATAGATCACATGTCGCCCCAGTCATTCTGCTTTATGACAAGCCGTGAATACCTTCTCCCCCTTTTTTTCATGTGTTATTTACATGGCGTTCGATACGTGTACGTGTGAGAATAGCCAAAAGAAGGAATACCTCCGTCCGTCTTTCGTCTTGCGTGATTATGTCCAAGGTGATATTGAACTTCGTTTTCGCGTGTTTACAGAAGCCAGGCGAGGTAGCTAAGGAATCCCTGCGGAGTAATGACCCTGCCGTTGTTATGTGTAGGAATTCCTTGTTTTTCTTTTATGTACAAAAGACTTTTCCTTTTGCTAGGGGCGGGTTGTTTTTTTTTCTGGGTCGGGTTGGTGTTTTTTCCCCTGGGGTAGGGTTGTTTTTTCCATGGAGGGCGGGTTGTTTTTTCCCTGGGACGGGTTGCGTTTTTTCCCCAAGTCAAGAAATTACCTACATTTTCTAATGGCTGGAAATTAGTAGTTTATTGTTTCTTACCATAACACTATTTTTTTAAGGAAACGCATTGGTAGGTAGGCATGCCCATAAAGGTATAAACACACACACACACACATGCGCAAAATAACAAAGCAAACAACTTCACGTATGGCTTTACTAACCTTAAGGTTATGACAATCTCCAAACTCGTGAAATGCACAAAGTTCGATTCTCGGCTAAAGGTAAAGCGATATAATCTCTCCCTGAAAACTCATTGGCCCTCTGTTGACCCAAGAAGTGAATTATGTTCCTGGTAGATAGAGAGCTTTAGTGATTCGTATGTATTATGATTATACACACACACACACACACACACACACACATATATATATATATATATATATATATATATATATATATATATATATATGTGTGTGTGTGTGTGTATACACTTATGTATGTATATATACTGTATATATATATATATATATATATATATATATATATATATATATATATATATATATATATATATATATACACTAAAAGAGAGAGAAAAGAGAGAGAGAGAGAGAGAGAGAGAGAGAGAGAGAGAGAGAGAGAGAGAGAGAGAGAATCAAATATTGACTGCCGTGTATGCATCAGACATTTCCCATAATAAACCCTCTTGTTCCCAGATTATGATTAACTTCCTGGGGCAGTCTATAATTTTCGTCGAACGATGTATACTGAAATGGTAAGGCTGTTTTCGGCAATAACACTAAACCGGATCTTCTTGTTTACTTCTTAGATAGTTTTGTGATCTTGAATGTTGTCTTGTTTTTCGGGCTGATTGGCTTTCCCTGTGAATTTTTTTCTTTTTTTATTTTTGTTTTAGTTTTATTTTAACAGGATGTGTGGTGGGTTCATGAACCGATGTTCTCTTTTAGTTTTCTGTAAAAGAAAACTATTGTGCCGGCTTTGTCTGTCCGTCGGCACTTTTTTCTGTCCGCCTTCAGATCTTAAAAACTACTGAGGCTAGAGGGCTGCAAATTGGTAGGTTGACACCCACCATCCAATCATCAAACATACCAAATTGCAGCCCTCTAGCCTCAGTAGTTTTTTAATTTATTTAAGGTTAAAGTTGGCCATAATCGTGCTTCCAGCAACGATATAGGAAAGGCCACCACCCGACCATGGTTTAATTTTCACGGGCCGCGGCTCACACAGCATTATACCGAGACCACCGAAAGATAGATCTATTTTCGGTGGCCTTGATTATAAGCTGTGCAGGAAACTCGATTGCTCCGAAGATACTTCATGAATTTTTTACTTGTTTATTATTATTGTCAGAGTACATACATATATACATATATAATATAATATAATATATATATATATATATATATATATATATATATATATATATATATATATATATATATATATATATATATATATATATATATATATATATGAGAGCAAAAAGAGGGTAATTCAAAGCGGAGAGGATGTAGACACCTAGCAAATGATATACAGACTGAATTCAATGCCGCTTTACTTGAAAAGATATCTCAGCATCCATCGTAGCGGACGCAGATTCTAATTATCAATTAAATCTCAACGGTTCATTTACTGGCGATATTCAGAGGTGCTCTTTTAGCAGCCATTTCCAATCTCGAAGTGAAACGGATGATTCAAGTTGTTTACCGAAAATTGCACATCTGATCAAATTATGTTGATGAAATTGTCATTTCCGCTGATGATGGATTAGGAATGAGACTGGTGTAATTAGATATTCCTGTTAATTTTGCTTTAAACGCATTCATGTATATACTTGTATTTTGTATGATTAGACAATGTATTTATCTGGGGTGGAACCATCCCGAGGGATTTTCTTTATATTTTCAAAATTTGTTCAGCAAATTTTATAAAAAGTTGAAAATCCGACTTCACGGGAATTAAGTAAGATTGAGACAGGTTATTAAGGTATCGTCAGTTTAAAATTTGGCAGTTACAATCTTAGATTCAAGAGCGGTTATTATTCTACTATTCATTTATGTAAGTATTATTATAAGAAGCAATTGAGGACACACACACATGTACTGTATATATATATATAGTATATACATATATATATTTATATAAATATACATACATATATATATATATATATATATATATATATATATATACAATATATATATATATATATATATATATATATATATATATATATATATATATATATATGTAAATTATAAATACATATATAAATAAATAAACTACCTGACCAACCTGGCGCTGCCCAGAAAACTCTGACAACCGATAAACTCTCTCTCTCTCTCTCACTCTCTCTCTCTCTCTCTCTCTCTCTCTCTCTCTCTCACTCTCTCTCTTCCCCCGCCCCTTCCTATCGGGGCCTTCTAAAGGGCATCTCTCTCATCCCAGTGACATCGAAAACTTTGGATTAGACTCTCTACGTTTTCTGTTCTTTTTACATCCCCCTTTGGTGCCAGTGATGAACTTCCCAGCCCCAAGCCCTTTGTTGGCAGTTGGTTGAGTGTGCGTCATTCATGGACCGGTGTTCGATTCCGCCGCCGGCTGAAACTTTGGATTAGAATTTATTTCTGGTGATAGAAAATCTACGTTTTCTGTTGCTATTTTTCATGCCACGTAAAATAAGTCTAATCCTTTGGTGCCAGTGAGAGCTGTCAGCTCAGTGGTCAGCCCCTATACTTACTTTTTTTCCCAGCCCCCGCACTATTCTTTTCCAAATAGTATGTCTACGGGCAGAACCAGTCCCGTTTCAGGAAAGCCATCCCCCCCCACCCCCTTTGGTGCTAGTGATGTGTTACCACCACAGTATTCCTTTCCAGATAGTAAGTCATGTGTATACCGAGGTTGGTTGAAATTGTCAACACATTTCAGAGTTATGCTGGAACATACACTCATACATACAGCGCATATACATACATACATACATACATATCCATACAGTTACATACACCAGACCATACATTACAGCTCTCCTAGGGCTTTTATATATAAGAGAAGTTGATATACATACACCACATTATAGCGAGAAATGTGTACTAAGTAGGTGAGGAATATCAAATAAGACTACTCAACCGAGTCGGCCAACAAAGGACTCATTAAAGAGAAATCAAATAAGACTACTGAAGAGAAACTCATTAAAGAAAACAAATACATTGAATATTACACCAACCATATGTACAGTACACTAACAATGAAAAAAGAATAATAAAAAAGCCAACACTCAGCAAACGAAAGAAAATGACAGTACCAATGAACGTTCCGTTATGAGGCCATAAATCAGTCTTCCCTTTAGAAAACATAAGGGAATAAGAGGGGTTTCTATGGCACGGGCTGCGTTCAGGTTTATGAATAGGCAGGCGGTATTCGGCTGTGATTACTGTGAATCGATTGCCACTTTATCATGCCTTTGACCAGACCCCCGCACAGCCTTTTGTGCCTTGTGTCAGCTTTGTTGGGGGTAGTAAATTATGTTAGGTTTTGTTGATTTTCTTATATCCAGAAAAGGGTAAGTTTTTATTTGGATTCGTGAGTTTTTCTCGTGGTTGTCCTTCTTGAAATAATAATAATAATAATAATAACAATAATAATAATAATAATAATAATAATAATAATAATAATAATAATAATAATAATGGTGAAGAAATCCAGTTGTGTATTACTTCGACATTTTAGTGACTTGTGCTATGAATGATAATATTAGTAGTAGTTATAGAAGTAGCAGCAGTAGTATTAGTAACAGTAATAATAAGAATAAGAATTATTATTATTATTATTATATTATTATTATTATTATTATTATTATTATTATTAGTAGTAGTAGTAGTAGTAGTAGTAGTAGTAGTAGTAGCAGAAGTAGTAGTAGTAGTAGTAGTAATAATAATAATTGTTGTTATTATTATTATTATTATTATTATTATTATTATTATTAGTAGTAGTAGTAGTAGTAGTAGTAGTAGTAGTAGTAAAAATTAGCACTAAAACCTGTAAGTTTTGCTACATACATACTCTTCGCACACCTCCTCAAATTAGGAATTTAACATTAACAAAATAAAAGCCATTCATCCAATTAATTCGCCGGGCAACGCCCTTTTACCTGAGCGCCCCTCTGATAAGTCTTTATCTTGAGTTTACCTTCTGCCGTGCCTAGGCCTTTTGGGCTGATTGGATTGACTCTGGAAAGGATTTTAAAGCCTTGGCCCTCTACCAGTCTTCGTCCTTTGATATTTCTTCGAAAGTAAAGGCGACCCGTGGACCTTCGTTAATAGTTGATGAGAAAAGTGGTGTGTTCAGGGAGTCTTGGAAGTTTTATTCACTGAATTTTGTGTTTCTTTGTCAAAAGACTAAGTACAATAACAGTTCAGTTATATACGGAAGTTATGTTTTTTATAGCTTTCTGGAATAATGACCAACCAGATTAACAGATTGTCCATTGACGGCGTTAATGATGTAGTTATGAATAACATGCTTAGTAACAGTTATAAAGTTTTGTATCTTTCTTGACTAATGGGCCTCAGAATTTTTTTAGACGGGAAACTAAATGCCTTTATGAAAGTTAGAAACGGAACTTGAATTTTTATTTCTTTCTGGGAAATTATAACCTTGGAATAAATGTCCTATGAGTTTGAGGTCACGTCATTATAGATAAATAGGTAGAAAAAAAATATTTAATTGAGAATATTTTCTATATTATTTCCTGTATAATTGCATCCACTCTTCTAATCAAACTAGTTCCCTTGGGAGAGAAGGGGAACGATTACATATCGAATTCATATTTTTTTTAATTTTTGTTTTGCGACTCCTCCGTGAGAAAACGAACCGCCACTCATTTGGGGCTGAACTGATACTGAACTACTTATTAAAATCTGTTAAGAAGAAGAAGAAGAAGAAGAAGAAAGGGTAACTTGAAGATTTTTCCGAGGAGGACGTTGAAATGAGGGTTTTTAAATAAGATATTTGTCGAGGGTCCGTTCCTCAGTAAAGATTTTGAAGAGGATACGTGCGCTTATAATCCTCTTTGCCTGTGCGCAGTTAATATCACATTTATTTGCTTTCTAAGTGTATGTTATTCAGTTTTTCCATATTCAAATAGAACTCGTCTTTGCAGTTCCGATTTTCCTATGAATAATTATGTAGAAGATGTAAGGCTTTTTTTCAGCTAATTATCACTTATTGATAGGAATATAAACTTAAAATTCTTTAGCAAAATATCTCTATTTTTCTTAAGCAATATACTGTAGTCTATTAGATTCCCCAAAATAATGCGACAATACTTCTGTCGACTCAAAGACAAAAGGAAACGACCGCTTAGAAGATTTTTTTTAGGTGTAAAATTTATTGAACGGTTAGTCCGCAGGCTTCGTTCATATCCTCATGTTGTGTACAAAGAATTCTGTCACATAATTAGATTTCCTGGAGGTCGTGTGCAGCACAGATATCAAAACATTCTGTTCACTGAATTCCCTCACCTGATTAATGCTTTAGTAATTTATGTATCGTCAGTGTGCTGTTGATTACCAGTGGCAACCTACTGAGATCCATTAATTCCTGAATATCAAAAAATAGATGATAGTGTAGGAAGGTTTTCATGTCTGCCTCTCTGTCTGTTTCACTGTATTTTTTATTTTTTGTCTTCTGAAGCGCAGCGCGCGCGCGCACACACACACACACACACACACACACACACACACACACACACACACACACACACGCGCGAAATCTGAGAATTTTATTCCGTGATGTAATTTTTAGCGAAAAAAAACAGGAAATCCAAGAAGTTTATAATTGTTATTTCAAGTTCTGTCGACGAGAAACCGTATCCTCTCGCGTTTTAAACTCGCGGAAAAACAGAAGCCATATCCGTTGCAGAAGAGCAAAACAGAAACCTTGTTTTCACGAAAATATTTCAGACGTTGGAGAGATAATGCAGCCTTGACTCTATTTTTTCGGTTTTCTGTTCGTGTTTCATCCACAATGATTTTTCGTCATGCTTGGTATGAATTGTTTCTGAATAATTCACTTCTGCATTACAGTCTAACAAGTTCCATAAAAATCAAGTATTCTCATTAAGAAGCTGTCTAACACTATCATGAACCAATGATAAGGTGCCCTTTTTTTTTTAACAAAATTTATTGCTTTGTTAATATTTCCTTAATAAATTTGTGTCAGGTCCATGAATAATGGTTGTAGCCCTTCTTCCTTAAAAACAATATGCAAAGATTTTTGAGGTGTCTATGAAATACCAGTTATGTGCTTGATTCCTTTTTCACATTGCTAACAATTCAGTGACATTTGCCGAATAAATTATTCAGTATTTGGCGAGTAAATATTCTGAACGAACAAATATTGGCACAACTGATATGATTTCTTTTCTTAAGCATTTAATGGTGAGGGATGCTCACTGTAAGTATATGGTGCGAAAACATTATTAACTATGCATTCATTGCTCTATTTTTGCCCCGTGGGCGCCATCACTGTCACTTGCAGCTGCTTAAAAAAAAAGAAAAAATAATTGCGGATGAACTTTTATTTGGCATCCTTCCGCGTATCTTTCCTCTTCCTCCCAGATTCATTTCCTGTTATTCATTCTCCTTCTCGTCGTCCCTCCTACTTCCTCTTCTCTCCTTCCGCTTTCCTCACACGAATCAAATGCACGCCTCTTACGCTTCCCAGAGATGAGGGAATTGTGTTGAGAGGTAGGGGTAGGGAATAAAAAAAGGGAAAAGAAAAACGGCGAAAACTTTTTTCATTACCATAAGACAGCTAGTAATGGCGAAATATTTGTTACTGTTAGATGTGCTAAAGAAACTTTTACTTTTAAATCATGGCAGCTAGTTTACTGTACACAAAACACACACACACACACTTCTATATATAATACACTCACACATTATATATGTATATGTATGTATGTGTGTGTATATATATATATATATATATATATATATATATATATATATATATATATATATATATTATATATATATATATATATATATATATATATATATATATATATATATATATATATATATATATATATATGTATTAAACCATTTTCTCTGATTGGATGGCTTTATAGTATAACAATAATAGTCAGTTTACATCCTAACCACAAACCCTAACTACATGTGAATGATTTGGGTCTGCCTCTGCAGTTACCAGTCCTTACATTCTTGCTTCACTGACACAGTGCCACATTCTTTTCAGGCAGTGTCTCTTCATTTGTTTTATTTTTTTCTAATTCCGTTTACTCATCAATCCCTCTGTGTAACTTTTATGCCCTCCAGTTCAACTTTTATCTCATCATATTCACCACAAAATGTAATTCATCTTGTATTTACACTATCCAGATCCCTTGCTTTTAAACTTTCACCTGATCCTCTCTCCTAACCTGCTGGTGCACTTAAAACACTCTCCCTTTTCCCCTTAAACCTCCCATTCCACTGCCCTACATCTTTTCATGTATGCCTTCTCGCTCCAAAAAGTTAAGTATACCTTAGTTTAACCAGACCACTGAGCTGATTAACAACTCTCCTAGGGCTGGTCCGAAGGATTAGATTTATTTTACGTGGCTAAGAACCAACTGGTACCTAGCAACGGGACCCACAGCTTATTGTGGAATCCGAACCACATTATGACGAGAAATGGATTTCTATCACCAGAAATAAATCCCTCTAATCCTTCACTGGCCAGTCGGAGAGTCGAACACTGGGCCAACAGCGTGCTAGCCGAGAGCTCTACCCACTTTTCCAATGAAGAACTTCTCGCTCCACAAACCTACACAACTTCCTTCATTGAATCCATCCTTTGACCTGTCAGTCTGCACATTTGCTCACAACAGCTCCATTTTAAATCCACCTACTCATTATATGCTACTATTACTTGTTTTCTTTATTGAACTCATTTACCTTGATTCTGTTCATAGCCATTGTCTGAGCTCTTTGTATACAATAAAAACTACCATTTTGGTTTCGCCACGGGAGTAGAAGCTGTAAAGATATAGGTCCCAGGCCCTTGGAGATTTGGTGAGCTTGCACCTCGCTGGGGTGTCAGCTTGTTTGTACGCTTCTGTATTTATTTTGTAGGCAGCTGTTTTCTGTTTTCGGGTTTATTATCTTCCTTGACTTGTTAACATTAAGAAAGTTTTAAACTCTCAAAGTGTAAGTAAGCGCCCATTTATTTACGTCAGACATCTCTTTTGCCAGATATCTTTCAGTTTTATCAGTGGTTTAGATTTAGTAAAAAAAATACACGATGGAAAATTATGTAAGGTTAAAAGATGATTTATGAATGTTGACAAACCACGCCATTTAATTGCTTATATAGACTTATATTTCACCTCATTGAAGTACTTATAAACTGAGACTGTTGTACATGTGGGATTCGATGCCCGTCTAATGAACTTTCAGTGCTACTGAGTTTTCTGCACGGAGTTCATTCAAAATTCAGCAGTCAAATTATGAATGTGGCAGCGATCATTATCTTGTCTTTTCTTGGGAACCATCCTCTGTTAGGGGAAAATTCCTAATGTCGGACAAAAATATATCTATTTGTAAGTATATGTGTATACTATGCATCCGCAGAACATGAAAGTAGTTATTGTTGTACAATTGTTTTAGCAATTAATGTAGACCTTATTACATAAGCTCTTGGAGACAGAGTTCCAAAATAGAATGCTTCAGCATTATGGGTGAGGTGAAATGTAATCTTTTCCTCCCACAGAACAATGGCGAGAAGAAAGAAGAAGCTCAGTTATAAAGCTCGTTGTAATTTTTATCAGCTACTTCTATGCTAGAAACGTCACCTGATCTCTCATCCTTACCACTATAGAGTGGCATATTGCTCAGGCATTGTGTGAATTCAAAATGTGATTCTCTCTCTCTCTCTCCCTCTCTCTCTCTTTCTCTGTCAGATCATTGTAGAAAATAACTGGATACACAAACTATATATGCATATATATATTTATATATTTTCTATTTAATTTATTTTGATAATGTTCCTCTTAAAACAAACAAACAAACACACACACACACACACACACACACACATATATATATATATATATATATATATATATATATATATATATATATGTATATATATTTATATATATATTCAGCCAAGGCCATAGGAAAATATAGTCTAGTGACATATAAGCACACACACACACACACATATATATATATATATATATATATATATATATATATATATATATATATATATATATACACACATACAGTATATATCTAAATATATAAATCCAAATATAAATTATATACATATGAAATATATATACATATGTACATATGTATATATATATATATATATATATAAATATACATATATATAAATATACATGTATAAATATATTATATATACATATATATAATATATATATATATATATATATATATATATATATATATATATATATATATACTCTGTATATATAAAACTTTCAAACTAGTTCAATTTATTTAATATTCTTCCTACTTAATATTTATACCTTGATATGTAGAACTAACCATGCATAATCCAGTATAATTTACATATTGTGTTTCTTTCTCGCTCGACCGCTCGAAGTTTCTCTTCCTTTATAAGAAACAGTGGCTCGTTGACGTTGCAGCCTTGCCATTATGTTTTATTATTCACGGCCCGATGAATGCTTCCAGCTTTTTTTTATCAGTTTTTTTATTTGCAGTGTCGTTCGATACGCGTTCCGTGTCACTATGGCAAAATACTTATTCTTGTTTTTTTCCGTTATATTCGGTGGTGATATATTGCTTAGTTTTTTTCTTCGTTGGAAGAACTTGAGAGTTTTTTTATGTGAGAAAGCCATATGCGGGGTAGTGACCTTGGTTTTTTGTGGGGTATTTTGTAATCTGATGTTTTATAAATGACATTCTTTCTAGACGTTCAGGGAGGCTACCAGACACTTACAGTTTTAAATGGTTGGCTCAGTTTTTCTTTTGTGCTGAGATTAGTGTTTATGGGGAGGGGCGTAGCTAACTACTCTCATGGCTAGGCAGCGTCACATATACTTAATAGGATATGATTTTTACGTACCCAAGAATTTTTGTCACTTGTACAAATTTGCCTGGTTTTTACTGAAAATGTCCCTTGATATCGAATTTACTATACCCTGGGAATAACTGAAATTTAAGGCTATTTATAACTAGTAAATCCATGCTCCAACCAGGATTGATAATCGAATGGTCATGTGTACTGTTTATCACTGTATCTAAACCCAAGGCCCAGGTTCGAATACTTGCAAATTCAGGTGCACTTAATCATTATTCCTCTTTAGACGTAAGCTATTCGTAAGGTAAGGTAAATTTGATATTTGCGATATATATATATATATATATATATATATATATATATATATATATATATATATATATATATATATATATATATTATACAACAGACAATACTCTCCTAAGGGAGGAGAAATAATGAGCCAGGTGCGTTTGCTGAATCCAGTGAATCCAGCTGATTTAAGTCTAAATAATTGTTAATGACTATAGAGAAAATATTGACAGACCTTTCTGACTTGTATCTGATGCATTGTCTTATCCACCATAAAACTTTTTATTCGAAGTAATGACAAACTTCTGGCATGAGTCTGTAATTCCCATGGAATTATGTTGAGTATTAAAAAGGCAGGCACTATTTTGTTTTAGGTAATGGCATCATAAGTGTGTTTTTTGGGTTACTTTTGAGCATAGTACGGGAATATTTACTCTGTTGTGTGCATTTGCAGACTATTTATATATTCATGTATTTGTTTAATTTTTGGAATAGCTGAATGTTGTATATTTAATCAGGTCTGAATCTCTGGTTATCAGGCGTCATAGGGATTTTATCGTAGGTCTTAGTTTGGGCTACCCTAACTAACAAATATTTTAGTATTCCCCAAAAAAGGTAGAAGATAAGCACAATTAAACGCGACTGAAACGAACATGGATGGGTCATGAACTGTATAGGATTTACATATGTATGTGTACACATATGCATACATACATACATGCATATATATATACATGTATATATATTATGACGAGATCTCTTTATAGAGAATTCTATACATTTTGTTTTTATTCTTTGTATTTTCGTCGTCGTCATCCTCCGTTATTTTCCTCCCGGAAGCATATTACAGATCATAATTCTTTCTTTCCTTTGAAAAGAATGGCAGCTTCAGTTGAATTGAATTTATACAGTCTTTTCATTTCTCTTTATTAGGATCTTTTCTTCAGTACTAGTATCCGCTAAAAGTTGGACGATGTTCTTGATATGGATAAGAGGGAAGGCAGGATTTGTGGATTCTGTCAGGATATGTTACAGTCAACATACGTAATCAGTCATTACGCGTAATGACTGAAATTTCAGTCATCAAGCGTAATGCACTTAGGGGACATTTGATCCCCCCAGGAGCTAGTACTAAACACGGCGAAACAGTGAGTCACCTACACTGTTTCGCCGGGTTTAGTACTAGTCCCTGGGGGTCAAATGTATTTCGCCGTGTTTAGTACTAGCTCCTGGGGGGATCAAATGTCCCTAAGTGCATTACGCGTGATGACTGAAATTTCAGTCATTACGCGTGATGACTGTAACATACAATCGGGAGGAAGTTAAACACGGCGGGGTGAATCCGTAGAGTTTTTGCCGGTTGTCATTGGGTAACTAAAATCTCCTAAGTCGTTCTCAGGTAGTCGAGAACCTTCGTAGGGGTTTCCTAAGGGTGACGACGTTTCAGCCGTCTCTTCGGCTCTCTTCTATACTGGGTGGGTTGTTACGAATAGAATGGGCTCATCAGTAAGTATATAAGGTGTCCCTGTCACTGGTGGGAGAGGAGCTGAATTTTGATTGCTGTTAGGGGATTAGCGCTCCTGAGTAAAACCTTCGTGTCTATGAGAAGGCTTTGCTCAGGGCGCTATTATATATATATATATATATATATATATATATATATATATATATATATATATATATATATATATATATATATATATATATATATATATATATATATATATATATATAATCAAATGCCGGAATGACGCTTAATTTTTCAAGAACACCTTTTATAAAGGGACGTTCTGTTTCTTAAGCATCAGGCTTTTCCATTTAAAAGATAATACATCACATAAATAAGTCATGGTAGGTACTGCATGCAAAAGTACACACACACATTACACACACACACACACACACACTGTATTATATATATATATATATATATATATATATATATATATATATATATATATATATATATATATATATATATGTGTGTGTGTGTGTGTGTATGTGTGTGTGTGTCTGTGTGTGTGTGTGTGTGTACTTTTTGCGTGCAGTACCTATGACCTATGTATGTAATATTGCATCTTTTAAATGGAAAAGCCTGCTGCTTAAGAAACAGAACGTCCCCTTGTAAAGGTGTTCTTGAAAAATCAAGTGTCATTCTAGCATTTGATTTTTAGCAGGACAACTCCCGTCTACTCCGAGCAATTTTGTGTTTAAATCTTTTTTAGAATTGCCTTCTGCCTTGAAGGATTATCAGGCTCTCCTACTCCCCTACTCCTCAAATGCTTCCTCAAGGTAATCCATAGTGTAATCTATAGCGTTGCGTAAATACTTGATGAGAAAGTCATCGTGAGCCACGGGAACATGGTATTTTCGTTCACTGGATTCTGTGTGCGTGAGAGGAGAGACCCGAAATTAGGTTATCATGGAACTAATTATCACGAATGTAGGAATATTGGGATATGTCGTTCGTGCTTACTGGGTATTGGGGTAACTATATCAAATCGTCATCTTGTTTTTTCGTTGTTTTATGGTGAGCTTATTTCATTTACAGAATAGGTAATTATCAGTCGTTTAGTTATAGGATTTTATATAGATTGGAAAGGTTTAAAGCTCCTTGAAGAAATTGATTGACAGAAAGCCTCACAGGTTTGGTATGGTACTTAGATATTTCCTGCGCACAAAGACTAGTGAAAAACCTCTTATAATAAAAAAATTAATAATTATCTTATTGATCCTAGTGGTCACAGAAGACATCGAATATTCACTAATTTTTTTTAGAGCTTATGCTTAAGTTACTGGTTGTTTAAAAGTTCGTTATATGTAGGGGTTATTTGAAAAGGCTTGTGAGAATTTTTAAACTCCTTGCTAAGTTGAAGTGTTTAAAGTTTGAAACACGAAATAGGTTGGCCAAGGCACCAGCATCCAGTTAAGATTGCTACTGTATCGAGGCAGTTGATAGTTCCCTGCTATTACTTTTCAGCGTAATCATACAAAAGTGAATATTCCACAACTTACCGTAATATTAAAGTTTGAGTTACCACCTACACATTGGCCAGCAGCACGCGGCACCGTGGTGAGAGGGTCAAGTTATCTGGTAGCAAGAAAGAGTTCTTATGATTCTTTATCCAGGATAGACCTGCCTCTTTTTATGCTTCACTCCGCCATTGTGTGTTTACCTAAGTTCACTGCTTCCTTCTTTTTAAATAACATATAGGTTCAACTTTCCTAAATCTCCTTCTCCCCTCCAAAACACAGTTGTCTGATTCTTACCCTGACCATTTTCGGGTCTAGAACTCGGTGATCGTATTTCTGCATAATATAACATCTAAATTTTTCCAACCTCTGTTATCTGTTGTATCCATTATTATTATTATTATTATTATTATTATTATTATTATTATTATTATTATTATTATTATTATTATTATTATTATTATTATTATTATTATTTGCCATGCGTCTCGTTCTCATCATACCCACATGATGAGTTTATCTAATCAGAAACTTTAGAAGGCTATTTTCCAAATGTATATGTAAATCTGGTATTCTTCTTCCCGTTCCTATTGAAATAGGACAAATTATTCAACGCACAGATGTTCTTGATTGTCATGACGATGCTTCCAATATCTTAGATATTTTCTTTACAATACTTCCGGAAAATTACTCTCCCAAATTATTATCCTTTCATCTTTATAGGATTCTGATACCATCTCTGATTACTTTAATTGTTTCAATTCTCTCTCTCTCTCTCTCTCTCTCTCTCTCTCTCTCTCTCTCTCTCTCTCTCTCTCTCTCTATATATATATATATATATATATATCTATATATATATATATATATATATATATATATCTATATATATAGATATCGAACACGCAGACATCAATTGTATTCACAAGTCTGTACCAGAACAATTAATTCTACCCTGTCGTGATCAAGTGAGCAATGTCATATTCATTTTATTTTTCTAAAGAAACACTCCTCTAGTTTTTGAAAATCATGTCGTCGCATTTGTATGTTTCTAAAGAAGAGCAATGAATACAGCAAGAAAGTAATTACATTTTTTAATGATTCCTATTCATTGTATCTCGGTAATTACACTTTTTTTTTTCTTAAATCGACCGCGCTCCCCAGAGAAGGGAAGGAAAATGAATGCTTACGGATTCTTGTTATTTATTCGATTCTTGCGTGACTTCTCCGCGAAGATCGGACCACTAGGATCCCTTCATTCCTCTGCTGCTTATCCGGTGCTAAATTTCTTAAGAAATGGAAAGAAATTCGAGAGCTCGTATTTCTTAAGGTGGGAAGAGATACACCTCAAGTGTGCTTTAAGACAACTCTTTCTTGCCACATATAAGATTAGGGTTGTCTATGCGCGTCGTTGTCCTGGTGTCTAGCAGTGATTTTATGCCGTTCGCTTTGAAATGGTTTTGATTATAGATTTCTGTGGTTTCTTAATCTAAAAACTTTAAGTTCCAATCTTTCAATACAAGAAAATAATTTTGGGGAGTAGAAAAGATTATATGTGATTTTTCATCGTGTTTTAATGATTGTAATTTGTAATGTTTAAATCTATGACATTTTTTTGTCTATCCGAGTGGCTGTACTGATATCTAGCAGTGATTTTATGATGTTTTCTTTAAATGGTACTGAATATGTCTGTGTTTTTTAAGCTAAAGACTTTAACCGTTTCATTCTTTTAATATCAGAAAATCCTTTTATGCAGTAGAAAGAAATGTGTTTTTTCATTGTTTTATTTTTTGTATCTTATAAAGACGAAATCTTTGAATTTGGTAATCATAAATTATTCATAATAACTGTTTCAGGTCACTCTCTCTCTCTCTCTCTCTCTCTCTCTCTCTCTCTCTCTCTCTCTCTCTCTCTCTCTCTCTCTCTCTCTCTCTCTGTTGTGTTGGTAAAATTCTCTTTCTAATGTCCCCATTCTTTGTTCATTCTTCTTCAGAGAAGTTATTGATTTCTCCTCAACTTCTCTTGTTAATGGCAACTAATATATCAGGTAGACGCAAAACATTAAATGTCAGGCGTGCAAGTGTTTAGAATTATTACTGTGAAACGCGCTGGTATTTTTCTAGGTAAATTTATGGCTGTCCACTGGTATAATTTGCCATTGATTAAATAATTTGCCGGTGCTTGGTTTCTTATCTTCGTGCATATCAGATCAATGAAAATATCGATCCGTGAAGACACAAGGGAACGTTATTCATATCAACTTTTTATTAATATTTATCAAAGGAAGCTTCTTTTATCTTTTGGAAATGCTGAGCGGCACATTTGTTATTAATCTTTTACGGCCTGACCTTTTAAGATACCTCTTTCCCACCCTCCTTTTCTTTTCACTTCCTGTTTTTTTCTTCTCCTCCTCCTCCTCCTCCTCCTCCTCCTCCTCCTCCTCCTCCTCCTCCTCCTCCTCCTCCTCCTCCTCTTCCTACTTCTTCCTCTTCCTTGTCCTTCACACATGAATCAAATGGATGTCATTTGTACTTCTCCAGAGATGAGGGAAGTTTGGGTAGAAGGATGGGGAAGGAATGTTAACGGAGGAGAAACTTTTTTCATTACTTCTGGGCAAGAGGAGAAATCTTTTCTCTTGCACAACTTTGATTCAGCGCTGTGCCCCAGTTTATGAGTTTGTTCAGAGAGAGAGAGAGAGAGAGAGAGAGAGAGAGAGAGAGAGAGAGAGAGAGAGAGAGAGAGAGAGAGCAGGGGGCTGGGGTAGATGTACTTGCTCTTAGTAAGTGAACAGGGAGAAATCCGTTACGTTCTTGAATACTTCAGTTTTGCAGCTACATGTCTGTCTGTCTGTTGTAGCTGCAAAGATTTAAGGTGAGGTGGAAACTTCTTCAAAACTTATGTTAGTGTATTTCCTTATCATATTGCGATCAAGATGACTGATGGGTCTTCCCCTCCGCAATTTCTGCCAGTGCAAAAAACGGTTCACAGTTTATTTGTTTGGGATCAGGCAATAATGATTTGTTATCGAATACAGACTTACATACCGGGAAGGCAGACTAGTTTCTAGGAATGCATTTATCATGCAGTCCAATAATACTGATTCGATAAAAGCTGGTTTTAATATAATGCAAAATACACACACTCACGGGAAGAGACCACAGGCCTCTCCTGGGGAAGATAGCCTCGGAGGAAGGCCCTTCGGTTGGGTAGGAGCGCCGGGACCATACGGAATAGGCTGCCCAAGAAGAGGGCTTATTATTATTATTATTATATTATTATTATTATTATTATTATTATTATTATTATTATTATTATTATTATTATTGTGCTTCGTTACTTGCAGGCTTGATCAATATTTTTTCAAGGAAGATATTGAATGGTTACTGATTTTTTTTGTTGCCTTTGAGTGTCCATTGAAGAATAATCATGTAAAAAACATGCTATGCACTAGACAAAACTATGCACTAGATATAACGTAGCCACATTTAATGAGGCATTTCGGTTCTTCATAAAGTGTTGTAGATTCGTGCATGCCTACATGTTAACGTACATGGAATTCATCGAGGATTATGAACTAATGAATGAGCAATATAATAGACGAACACACTCTACTACAAACTTGTGTTCATTACAATTTTACCATGAGGAACCTTGTCTCTACTTCAGTTTTGAGCTCTGAGTAGCGAATGATCTCAGGTAACTCCAGCTATTATTTCCTCAGCAGTACATCCCTCTTCGTCTTCTTTCTGTTGTGAATAAACATATAATTTGCAAATAAATTACTTTGCAATTTCTTCCCCAAGCACTCTTCTGGTTCAACTTTTGAAACTATACATTTAAAAAAGAAACAAGACTTAGAAATTTTTGCTATGACCCTCTCAGTTCTAAGTTCCTCCAAGTACCAGTGCCTAATTTTTGTTTTCATTAGTGTTTACCTGACGCAGCAAAGGCATCCTCTCTTTCAAACACAGCAGCTTGGCTGAGTATTGTAAAATGGTGTCGCAGCAACATTGGTAATAGATGCTAGCTAAACATAGCTAGGCACAAATTCCAACTCTTCAGAAAATCCCTGCATTCTTGTTTTTCTTTTTCTAATCTGGGCCATAAGTCCTAATATATCCTCCTATACGAATTTCATTTTAAGCTATTCACTCCCAGGAGGAATATCAGTGCTCTTTCACACGACCTTTCAATCTAAGGGCGCAAAAAGAGCTGCCTCCTTCCTCCACTATACATCTTACCTGCAAAACCTGGTATACTTGATTCATTTCCTTAATTAATGAATGTATATACCGGGAACACTGTATATAATTTCAAATTTTTTTTATACATATGCATGTATGTTTGTATTTACACTTAAGCACTTTGGGGTTGAGGTAACTCGGTTGCATTGACGGGTTTATTGCCGATTCATTTTAGGAGCAGATTTAACAATTCAAATTATGTCTTTTTAAATCGTAGTTGATTTCATCTTGACAGTTCAATGAATATTTGATGATGTCAAGAACTGGGAGGAAACTTGAATACAGCGCTATGTTATTGGGCGTCATTTCCTAGGAATTTATTATCGCGGTTACTGAAAGTGATGAATTTTTAGTATCTTTGCTCATGGTGTTTTATTCTTCAAAATAATGTTAGCAAGTTTAAGCTCTTAGTTTTCATGTCTACTGGAACTGTACTTTGTTTTTGGTGATTCCTTAGTATTTTATCTTTTTGTGATTCCTTAGTAGTCAGAATATTTCTCCTCATATTTTTATGAAAGTATTTCGTCATACCTCTTAACCTTTGTTATTTGTTCTTCAATAGGGTTTTTACCAGTACTTAGAGTATTGGTCAAAATTATTTGTTTTTCTCCATGAACCATCATTCCCTAGTGATTAACGGGAATTCGGTATGTTTTAAACGACTGGCTAAGGCTGAGGTTGAATAATTAACATTCTTGTATTGTTTTGAAGGCATGGTGGTGGGCTCTGCCATTTCAACAAACATTTAGTATTTAAACAAGACCTGAGTTCACTTGGCACGAAAATGTATACATTTTCCCAATAGGATGCTGGTAAAGTCATCAAAAGAAAAGTCGTGATGTAATGTCTTTGGAATTTTCAGCCGTATTTCGCGTTAGTTTCAATATACCATCTAGCAAACAAGTCAAAATTATTGCCTATTAAGTATATAGCGATATTATTACACGAATTTGTTGATGTTGGTGAACTATTAAATGCCTTGTGTAATGTTGCACCTTAGGAAACGTTGTATATCTTGGGATTTTGTTATTAGTAAAATTTGGTAAACATGTTTCAGGATTCAAACGGTTATCTCTCTCTCTCTCTCTCTCTCTCTCTCTCTCTCTCTCTCTCTCTCTCTCTCTCTTAAACGTTGTATATCGTGGGTTTTTGTTAGTAGCAAAATTTGTTAATCATGTTTAGAGATTCAAACGGTTATCTCTCTCTCTCTCTCTCTCTCTCTCTCTCTCTCTCTCTCTCTCTCTCTCTCTCTCTCTCTCTCTCTCTTTTAAACGTTGTATATCGTAGGTTTTGTTTTTAGTCAAATTTTTTAATCATGTTTAGAGATTCAAACGGTTATCTCTCTCTCTCTCTCTAAACGTTGTATGTCGTGGGTTTTTGTTTCTAGTAAAATTTGTTAATCATGTATAGATATTCAAACGGTTATCTCTCTCTCTCTCTCTCTCTCTCTCTCTCTCTCTCTCTCTCTAAACGTTGTATGTCGTGGGTTTTTGTTTCTAGTAAAATTTGTTAATCATGTTTAAAGATTCAAACGGTTATCTCTCTCTCTCTCTCTCTCTCTCTCTCTCTCTCTCTCTCTCTCTCTCTCTTTTGCAAACGTTGCATATCGTGGGTTTTTGTATTTAGTAAAATTTGTTAATCATGTTCAAAGATTCAAACGGTTTATCTCTCTCTCTCTCTGGAAAAAATCAGGAGCGAAAATAGCCTAAACCTGGCGAATGCATATTGGAATTTATAGGTCACAGTTCGAACTTCAGCTTCACCCGTGTGATTGATTTTGCCCGACTCATCGAATCTCATATTCGAATTTCTTGTTTTCGACAAATTTTCGAGAGCAATTAAGGGAACTTCGCCCATTTTATTGCTTTAATAGCGCGAACCCAACATCTCTTGTGCGCTAGCTTGCCGGCAATTCTGATATGGTGTTTGATAGAACCCGATAACGCTTGTATCGATTACCGGAGAGTAATTGCTCGAATCTGGCTTATTAGTACGAATGCTTTATGATTCAGTTAATCGTACTGGTCACTTTACATACTTTTAATAGGTTACTCATCAAGTGTCAGTCAGTTTAACACCATCATTTACCCTACACCTGTTTAGATCTTATCTGCTCTATCGTTGACTCTATAACTGTTTAAATCTTATGTGCTCTGTCATTTACTCTACACCCGTTTAAAGCTTATCTGGTCTATCATTTACTCTACACCTGTTTAAATCTTATCTGCTCTATCATTTACTCTACACATGTTTAAGTCTTATCTGCCCTATCATTTACTCTGCACCTGTTTAAATCTTATCCGCTCTATTATTTACTCTACACTTGTTTAAATCTTATCTGCTCTGTCATTTACTCTATGCCTGTTTAAACCTTATCTGCTCTATTATTTACTCTGCACCTGTTTAAATCTTATCTGCTCTATCATTTACACTACACCACTTTAAATCTTATCTGCTCTGTCATTTACTTTACACCTGTTTAAATTTTATCCTTTATCATTTACTCTACACCTGTTTAAATCTTATCTACTCTATCATTTACTCTATTGCTCTATCATATACTCTACACCTGTTTAAATCTTGTCTAAGAACTGATGTTCGGCACCGTAACTTTAAACACAGAATTTAATATTTTAAGGAACGTTATTTGTATGTTGATAGAAGGAACATGGTCAACGGAGGATTGTTAATGGTTATTTGGCCTTTGTCAGCCATTATTCTCAAAGGCGTTCTTATTTTTTTTTTAGCTACTGAATTGTTGAACAGTTCTGTTTGCCCATTGTGTTTGCTTCCCTTTGTTGTAGGATTTTTTAATTGTCTACCTGCGTAGACATCTACTCAGTTCATCAAAGCATTATGCTTTTATAGTTGATTGTAGAATTCTCGGATATGTTCTTTTTATTTTTATCGAAATCGGTTCATTTCTTTCCTTCGTAATAAAATGCATTGTTTTTGTTGTTACAGCGTAGATTACTCAATGCTGCTTCCATGGATTTAAAGAAATGTTTTGTAAAGGAAGAAAGATTTTCAGACCTTATTTTATAAATGAATAAGCGTTGACTGCGAAGAAAAAAAAGGCGGGGGGGGGGGGCGCGTATTTACAATCTGTATACACAGTCGTGAGCATACCAGCCAGTAGCCAATCACCAACCAGATCACGTAGCCAATCAGATTCGAGCAATGACGTCATCCAGCCTATATGCGAATAGCATATCACTTAGCTATATATTATCGTATATTAGACAAATGTGTGTGAGCAGCAATAACCCATATGAGAAATATTGTTCAAATATTAACCCTCTTGTGTATTTGTGTCCATAAAAGAGACTAAAATTGTGTTAAATTAAATTAAGATATAGAGCGAACAGTGACGTCATCGTCGATCAAAAATGTAAACAACAGATGAGACGCAGTTGAGAAAACCTTATGAATTAACAGCAAAGAAGGAAAATTTAACAAAACCTTAAAATATTAATAACTTATATCGACTTTACTAATTTTTTAACATAAAAATGTCTAAACTGCTAGAAAATTCCACATTTCATAGAATACTGCGTACAGGTGGAAAGTAGCCCATTATTCTGTTCACAAAGCTTACACGAAACAACAACACCTAAGTTTTTATATTGCACGCACTATTTATAACCAAGTTACATCATTATAATAAGCATATCTACAGCAACTGACTTAATTAACATTATGGATTCTAAAAAAAAAAAGGGCCCTATTAACTGTGTATATTTTTAGCTCAGTTACTGCTAAATATGTCCGTTTTCTTAAAGCTAGCCTTTAAGGAAAACGTGTTCGGTGCTTCAAGAATGCCTGTGTAACAATTATTATTGTTATTCAGAATGAAGCTTTTAACTAATATAGTTACATGAACAGAAGATTTTATTATATTGACGACATAAAACGCCATACTTGAAACAACGTAGCTGGGAAAAAATGTCAATATTGCTTTCACAAAGGAGGAATGAGGACTCTTCTATTTAGTTTTAAGAAGACAATGACGTCACTCTGTCCGTGCATATTTTTTTTTATTTATTATTGGGCTCTTTAATGCATAAAAATACACCAGTGAGTTAATTTTGAACAATATTTCTCATATGGGTTATTGCTGCTCACACACAGTTGTCTAATATACGGCAAAATATAGCTAATTAAAATATGCGGTCGATGACGTCATTGCTCGAATCTGATTGGCTACGTGATCTGGTTGGTGATTGGCTACTGGCTGGTATGCTCACGACTGTGTATACAGATTGTAAATACGCGTGGGGGGCGGCGGGATTTTGAGGAAAACAAGGCTTGAGAAGGGAACACGGAGTGTTGAAGAGGAAGGTGACATAGAAAATAGTCCTTAGAGAAGAGAATAAATTTTACTCATGATTAAAGTAAAATTTGATAAGGCAAAATACCAGTGTTTTTCATGCCCATCTCACTACTTGCTGAAAGGCTCCTGAAAATCCAGCGCACTTAGTTTACAGGAGTAACGAATACCAGTAGTCATTCAGGGATCGCGTTTCTTCCGAGTTCATGCTCTACCTGCTCTGGTGAAAACTGGGATTTTAGATTATCCAGGCAACTTACCATGATAATTGTTGCTGTGCCAGCAAGGTTGCAAAGCTTCACCCTTCGCATTGCCATTTCGCTGCTGTTCTATCTGAAAATGCCAAATTAGCATCGTTTAACTAAACCTGGGATTTTGGCTGTATGGAAGAAATAAGGACAAACTACTGGCCTTACGTTTTTATCTATCCACGTACTTATCCTTATTAGGGATTTCCAGCTAGTATAATTTTATATATGTAAGTTTTTACTCTTGAAAAACATGTAGATGAACTCGCATTACTGCCTGCACAATGATACAGTGTGATAACTGACAGAAAGATACTTTTGCCTTTTTAAGTTCCATAAGATTTAGAAACGATCGGATGAGTTCAGTATACTGGGTTGTTTTTCTTGTGTCGTGGACCTACCCCTCGATGATTGTGGAGTTTGAAGTTACTTTGCGGATTAATACAAGCAAGCTATTTTGTTGGAGATCGGGCCATCTGCAACAAACTTCTATTAATCTATATGTATAACAAGAGCAGGAAATGTTCCTTATGGATAAGTAGAAAAATAATATGCGTTTTTAACCTATGACTTAACAAGAATGTCAAGAAAGTAACTGTGTATCGTACATTTATATAACTTAATAATGGAAAAGAAGGCTCTGGATAATTGTAAATACACGTACATTAGATTTGCTCTGCTGTTTTGCCCAGCATTGGTGGAGTAATGTAAAGAAATAGTGAATAGTATCAGTATGAATATATTTTTACGAAGTCGACCAGTTCTTTCTGGTACAAAATGACAAAAAACGAATCTTCACATCGATGATTGGATCATGAACACTTCATGTATTTTAATTCTTCTTGCATGAGCTCCACTAGCTAGTGGAAGACTATTTGGTTAACGGTTGAGGGATCTAACCCCCTCCCCCCCCAAAAAAAAAGGTCAGCTGTAGACACGTTAGTCAAGCAGACGATTCTAAATCTTTCCCGGCAGAAACTAGTAGATACTAGATTAGTAGGTAGTTCTACCTAAAAATCTGCATGACAGTGATCAGTTACAAAGTATTTTAATTTACTTTGTGATATGTCCCTTCTGTTAAAATATTCTAACAAAAGTAATTGATACATTTTGTAGTGTCATTATGGTGTAATTATTTTACAGTATTTGTATTTTGTGTTTGGTTATTTGTGTTCTTGCACCATTTTGCATATGTGGTGAAAGTAATAACAGAATTAGTTTTTCTCTCTCTCTCTCTCTCTCTCTCTCTCTCTCTCTCTCTCTCTCTCTCTCTCTCTCTCTCTCTGACACACACGCACACACACACATTGCCCTCATGCTCTCAAATTGATTGGATATCATGCCTCATGCAAAATCCATTATCTTCACAAAATTTCATTATTTCCAAGAAGCTCACATGTAAGAAAAAACTTGGAATTGCAACGATTTTCATTCTTCATGAGAATCGTGAATATTGATGTTGATGAGCCAATTATAACATAGAACGATGAGCTTCAGGAAACCTTGTATACGGAGGCTACTGCATTATAGATCTCTTAACAAAATGATTACGGTAAGGTTCAATGACTGGCATAAGGGTTTTTAAATATCCAAGTATCCTGGAATTATGCACATTATATAAAAAAATTTCTTTCCTAAGATAGTTTTAGTTTTCTGAAAAGAAAACTATTGTGCCGGCTTTGTCTGTCCGTCCTCACTTTTTCCTTTCGCACTTTTTCTGTCCACCCGTAGAGCTTGAAAACTACTGAAGCTAGAGAGCTGCAAATTGGTATGTTGATCATCCACCGAATTGCAGCTCTCTAGCCTCAATAGTTTTTATTTTATTTAAGGTTAAATTTAGCCATAATCATGCGTCTGGCAACGGTATAGGATATGCCACCGCCAGGCTGTGGTTAAAGTTTCATGGGCCGCGGCTCATACAGCATTATACTGAGACAACCGAAAGATAGAAAACTCGATTGCGCCGAAGACACTTCGGCGCATTTCCTACCTGTTTCGTATTATCAATGCCGTGAAAATCTATGCATCTAGGATTTTTGGTGATGGATAACGGAAGTACTCGTGATTCTTTCATGCATGAACAGAACAGTCACCTTGATGTTACTATTTTGGAAGGTCTTCTCGTTAAATAGCTTGAGTAACCTACTGGAAATACCAGCAAATTAAGGTTTTACTTGATTTCCCATGAAAAATCGTGATTTAGTAGTGTTCATGTAAAGAAAATAATACAAGCTATAATTTGGTAAGTGAAATGGATAGCTGGCACATCGAAAAAATTATGATTTCGGTTACATCTGACTTTTACAGTAATCGAGGAGATATCTGTCAAATTTCATGGACTTGCGACCTATTGTAAAATAGGATTCTTGCATGCGTCATTGAGAGAGAGAGAGAGAGAGAGAGAGAGAGAGAGAGAGAGAGAGAGAGAGAGAGAGAGAGAGAGAGAGAGAGAGAAACTTGTCATGGTACAAATTTTCAAATAACTCTTTGGTAGATATTGTAATTCCTCGTACTTTCAACTCTGTGCATGTTTATTTTCGCGATCTTCAACTTTTTTAGTTTTCTGTAAAAGAAAATTAGTGTGCCAGTTTTCTCTATCTGTCTGCACTTTTTCTGTCCGCCCTCAGATCTTAAAAACTACTGAGGCTAGAAGGCTGCAAGTTAGTGTGTTGATCATCCACCCTCCGGTCATCAGACATACCAAATTGCAGCCCTCTAGCCTCAGTAGTTTTTATTTTATTTAAGGTTAAAGTTATCCATAATCGTGCATCTGGGAACGATGTAGGACAGGCCACCACCGGGCCAAGGTTGAAGACTCACGGACTGCGGCTCATACCGAGACCACGGACAGATAGATCTATTTTCGGTGGCCTTGATTATGTGCTGTAGCGGCTGCACAGAAAACTCGATTGCGCCGAAGAAACTTCGGCACATTTTTTGCTTTTCTTATTATTGTTTTCAAATTACACCGAATCTTTTTTTTTTTTTTGCGTTTTAAGAACTTCATATACGTGTGTGCACCAAATTTTAACCGTGCAACAATGGCAGCTTTTTAGTAATGTATGACGATATTTAGATAAAATTATACAATTCATCTGATATGTCAATTGGAAGTCAAATGCATTAGAACTCTTGTCATTTTTAGGTTAAAAATTCGCTCGCTTGAATGTTTGCTCATTGCCAGTTTGAATGAGATTTAGACTATTTAAGTCTATACCACAAAAACAATATGATTTTTTTTTTTTACATTTTCATGTTAATATCAAAGTATTTACGAATCCCGATCCAGTTAAGATTTGTTACTTTTCTCTATGTATGTACTGAGTTTTCCTCTTAAAATCCAGTGTTTAAGGGTTTTCCTCTTAAAATCCAATGTTTAAGTATTATCCTTTTAAAATCCAGTGTTTAAGGGGTTTCCTCTTAAAATCAAGTATTTAAGTATTATCCTTTTAAAATCCAGTGTTTAAGGGTTTTCCTCTTAAAAGCCAATGTTACAGGATTTCCTCTTAGAATCCAGTGTTTAAGGATTTTCCTCATAAATCCAATGACTAAGGATTTCTTCGTAAAATCCAATTATTAAGGATTTATCTTTTAAACTCTAATGTTTAAAGATTCTCCTCTTAAAATCCAACGTTTAAGGATTTTTTAACACTGTCTAAGCTAAAGTAACAAGTGTCGTACACTCCGACGCTTTATACCTATGTGGAAAAAAGAGACTTTCTTCAGGAACCAAATTGGTCTGCAAGGAAAGCGCATTTTCCATGCAGCATATGCCAGCATGGCATTAGCAAATATCGAATCAAAACTGGTCTTTAACGTAAATGGCGCTCCTAGGGATTACTACCAAGATGGCACGCGATGTGTATCACGTACTTGCATGTTAATGATGGAATTTAATCCTAGTAGTCTGTAATTTTTGAATAATATATGTAAACAAAAGACTCCTAGCAGTGAATGGCCTAAACAAAGAAATGAAGACGACATTGAACGACCTGTTTTTAAACGGCATTTTTTTTCATAAATCTTTAAAGCTGGTAAGTATTTCACACAGAGTTTAGAATCATAAAATTTTGTTCATGCTCCTTCTTTTGTTGTTTATAAATATGTAAAAAAAATGTAAATGCTTTTAATACTCTGGGTAATAGTTTAATTGTAATTTTTCTCCGTATTGCTTACATAAAAGGAACTAAACGGGACAAAACCAGATAGGTTTCTTTTGACAAATACTGCAGAGTGTTTTGATAGTAGTACCATAATGAATTACTTCCCATAATTACTTTAGCCAGCCAGCTCTTCATCCCTTTCCATTGTAGAATCATGGTCATGCTATGGAATCACTGCTATCATTATTTTTATTACTATTATATTATTACTATAACTTATTTACCTAACCCGTCTATTTTATATGATCAATATCTTTTCCCTCTGATGTACATCAGCCGTAATGAAAAACTTTGAATGCATGGAATGAGGCTTGTTTTTTTTAAATTAGTAAGGCCACGGAGTTATTGCTCCTCAACATGCAGCCTAAATTGTCATGGAATGTAAAAGCCAAATGAATTACCACAAAAATGCATGTACCTAATTTATTTTTACTTCGCAACTTTCGGTCTAAAATTAGACGAGGTTCAATAAAATAATAGATAGTTCTCTCTCTCTCTCTCTCTCTCTCTCTCTCTCTCTCTCTCTCTCTCTCTCTCTCTCTCCTCTCTCTCTCTCTCTCTCTCTCTCTCTCTCTCTCTCTCTCTCTCTCTCTCTCTCTCTCTGCTTGTGGAGCTAATATAAATGACCAGTTTTTGAGTCAAAATATTTCTCTTTGCAAAGGAATATATGATGCACATTTTGAGTAAAATGCAATTAGATGACCGTGTTTGTTAATTGAGTGTATTTTGAAAAAAGACAGCTGATTGTTAACGGGATTTCATAATTTTTTTTTTCGAATTAAGGGCATTGAACATTGAATTAGTTTAATTGAAGGTGAGTTCCCATGTTATTGTAAAGGAAGATACTTACGCCTTAAAAAAGTAAAAATAAAAGTTTAACGTACAGTGCTTTTCCAAAAACACAAGAAGCCCATGTTTTCAAATATAGTTTTGCACTTGATTTTGTGAAATAATAAAAAAAAATATTCAAAGAGGTGTAAAAGTTGAAGAAAAGTATTCAGCAATAACCAAGGAATGTAATTAAAAGGACCAGTGAAAATAACATACTTTGGTGACAGGTTAACTAAAATCTTCCCTTGAAGAACTTTCAAGGATATATCAGGTGTAAAAGGGATTTAGTCATTATTTGAGGTATATTGTTCAGGAGCTCTGAATTATGTCGGCTCAAGGAAGATGTTTGATTCTTAATTTGTATTTGAAATATATTAGTATAGATATACAGTGTTGGAGGATGATTGCAGGTCTGTTTTTTTATTAGTTCCTTGTCTTAGGTCACTTTGTCATGAATTTCGCTCTGAAAACAGGTGGCTTAAGTATCCTTTCACAAAGGGTATGTTAATTAAATACCTTTATTGTACGTTGTATGAATCTGTAATCAATCCATCCCTTGATACAATCAGTGTGGGGAATTATCACAATAAGGTATTATGAAGATGGTCTCAGAAATACCTCATGATGTACATTGACTGATGTAAATCTGATGTTTTCCAGTTAAGGATTTTGGAGAGAAGATATTGTTTTGTGTACGTGGAATAACTCTGTTGATATTTGGTAGGAGCTAAATCTATATGATTTTTTTTTATAGACGAGAGTTTTCCCTGGTTTCATTCGGAAATATGTTTGACGTTGTTCATGTTACAAAGTTTTATTCTTCACTTCGATTTAAAGACCACTAGTGAATATTTCTGTTTATGGAGAAAGACTATGTCACTACTCTTTGAAAGTTGGTTTTAGATATGAACGTCTGGAATTTGAGTAGAATTTGACTTTGAGCTGTTTTACAAGACTTTTGTGGAAAGCCAGGCAATTCATTTTGAAGCATATCAGAAACATTCTGTCTGAGAGGAAGGGTCTCTGTGCATCTTATTGGGAATGACTGAGTAAATTTTCCTATGAAGACATTTGTACTATTATGGGGCATTACTTCGCAGAGCAGTGCTACGAAAATTACTAATCGAAATAGTGGCTCCTCTTTGGAAAAATAATGATGATGTTCTTTTTTTCCTACAAAGATGGTTTACGTATCGTTTTGCGAGTGGGAAATCGACCACTTGCCACTGAAAGTGTAAGTTACTTCGGGTAGATGATTTCACTCTTCCTTTCTGTAAATTTTGATCTTAGACTGATTAACCATTGCAGTAATTAAAATGATATTTATGCTAGCATCATACAGATTTTTGGATATATGTATAGATTTATATATATATATATATATATATATATATATATATATATATATATATATATATATATATATATATATATACATTAAATTTTCTGTTTCATTTGAACTATGCGTTTCTGCTTGTTCCATCCAACTCTTGAGATGAGCCTTGGTCAGCCTTGAAGAAGTGGAAGCATGCATAAATTGCTGGTCAGTTGCACTTGACCTGCAAGGAACATCGAGAATGAAATGGTTAATTTGTCTAATGACCTCTTGCTTGAAATTTTCAAAGCGTTACCTGAAATACTTTGGCTGTATGGTGAGAGTTCATAAGCTGCTGAAGATATATATTATAGAAAAACACCTTTGCCAACACCAGCCAAGGAACTTGAATCTTTTCTTTGTAGCCTGGGCTACTATCGGTGGATTACTCTTTGATACTTGGTCTTGAATACCTCCATGACTGACTTATTACAAAGATGCCCTTCAGTTAATTGAAAACTCTGGAATATGAACTTCTTTGAGATACTCTCGATGCAATGCCAATTTTCCTGTTATCAGATCTCCATTGCCCATTCATAACCTGTTTAGATGAAAGGTACACTGGAGTTCCAGTAGTTCTTTTCTACACCGGTCGTCTGCTGATTATAACTAGAACCACAGGCTTAACTCCAAGGAACTCTGGAAGGACCACTTGCAGTACAGTTTGGTGGTTATGCCAGAAGCCTGAAAAATATCTTGATGGAAAACATTTCAGCTCAGAATTTGATCATCGCTATCTAGGGTGTCCTTAAATGACAAACCGAGTGCCAATTAAAAGTGAAGTACTATGTAGAGCATGTGTTAGAGCAAAACAACTGCCTGGCCTGAAAATTGGCTCAAAGTATTTGAAATTTTTGTGGTACTGCTGTGGTTGCCTAAATCATGATAAAGTTCTGAATTTCATCAAATTCAGTTGAGAATTTGGGCCTCTGATGCGCCAGTAAAGGAATTTTCTTGTATGATATGTTAATTTAGAGATTGTTTTCTTAATATACCAAACCGTATCACTTCTGCATGTGATGTAATTGCTGAGGGTGCATCTCCCTTTGGGCAGCATCCTTTGGGCAGGTTCACTTAACTGAAATTAGTTGATATGAGAAGAAAAATCCAGTATATGCTAGGCAGTGAAATTGTGGAAACTCACCAAAGTTCTTAGATCTCCATTTGGCTATGGGTGTCAGTACAAATGAAAATTCTAGATTTCAAAAAGCTTTCGAAAATAGCTGTGGACAAGACAGATAATATTCCTAATTGGAAAGGTTACATTGGCAAGATATGAAATGCTGAAATGTGAATGGAATTTGTTTATTCACTATTTACTGTGGGAAAACACCCATGTCTTGCCCCTTTTTTTAGCTTCCTTATTGATTTTCACATATTCCTATCTGTCTTTATTCAAATCATACTTACTCCCCATTGTTATCTCTTTAGAACACCTATATATTTTCATGTTAATAATATTTTCGTGTTAATAAGTTTTGGGAAATAAACTTGCGCACAAGATACAATACATTCTCTGGGAGTTCATGTCCCAGAACACATTTGTTTAACACTCAGGGCTAGTCTCTGTGATTAGAAGTCTTCACCTGTAATACTTAGTCAATATTTTGCTGGATGAGAGAGGAGTTCTGGTTAATCGTCGCAGCATGCTTGTCCATGTTTGATGGACTACCGTCCTTAAAATCATTACTAATATATCAGTGGAGGCCACACTTTCCGTCCTTTGTCCCAGAGAGGCAAACGGTGCAGGTGAGAGGCGTGACAGAGAAACCATAAAAATTTGAATTGCCATACCAGTTTGAGAATTTGGTACTGTCCCGTGTAGCAGCCTCACCTAGACCTATAGTCAAGATCCACCTCCTGCAATCTGTTACTCCTACTATTCTTTGGTGGTGCCCAACATTCATACCCACTGATGAGCTGCAACACCATCATCAAGAAAGAAGGTATCCATGAAGCATCAGCGATTGTTGCACCCTCTATTTACAGCAAACATACTTATGATAAATCCATATAGAGGTGAATAAAGATAAACGCCACCTCTCACCAGAAGTTATGCTTATGATCTCTGCACGCTTCTAGAGCCACCCTGAAATTCCCCTTCAAAACCAACTTCAGCTGTCTGTCTCACGCCATATTTTTGCCACAGTTACTGGCAGGTATCCTTGACACAAACGGCAAGTACCAATAGCAGGTCTTCCCTTCTAGTTTGAATAAGCCTTCTGCAACATTCAGAGAACAGGAAATTCCATTCTGCATGATTTCCATGGTTTGGAAATTTTCATTAATGTCGTTATTATATGCGATGTTCATATGAATAGCTTGTAAGAATCTTGCAAATATTAGACATTTTGACCAAACCTATTCAAGAATTTTGTCAAACATCTGTCAGACTGCCATACCGTTGTATAAGGACAAGAATAGTTAGGGTGGATGCTATTGCAAGTTTTCTGTCTCCTATAAACCAATCTTTTGAAAGAAATTGCAGAATTCCTGTCTTCTGGTCAGTGCTTGAGTGCTCTTGAAATTGCTAAAAATTTGAAGATATAATTCAAATTAAATGTCAGGGAGGCAGCTGTCGTGCTTCAGTGAGACTATAAAATTACTGTTTCAGAAAAGAATGGTTTGCATTGTCAGCATTTCAGCTTGATTTGTACTTCAGTATGGTTGTATCCTGTTTGTTTTACTGAGCTTTACATACCAGCTTCCTTGCCACTGAATGTTGCCACTGTATGAAGCTATGATGTCCTATCGGGGATAACAATGGATTTGTTATTGTAGATTGTATTTTATTGCCACCCCCTTTTTATGTGATAAGTTTTTATGACCTTATGAATTGCATACATATTGAAACTGGAATGCCTACACTAGAATGGTATAATTTTCATTATCAAATATTTGTGCAAACACTTTTAACAAGATTCATAGCCATTCTTTCATAGCTAATTCCGTGTACCATTAATAATTAAATTGTAGAATATTTTGAATATTAGGTTAGATCCCTATTCTTAAAGTGAATGTAGGTACTATTTTTCATTTTTACGAAATTTTTTACATAATTTTCACCAGTCACTGATAAGCAGTTTTACCCAAAATTTATTCCAAGTATGAGTTGAAGCGGCCTTAAAAACTTTAATAAACTGCTGTATTACTGGTACAAAAATGTTACATAAAGTGATCCTGTAGGAAACCTTTAATTATATAGATAACCTTCTTGTATGTTTCTTCGTATTTATATGTTAGCTTGATTTTGGAAAAAGTCATCAAGGAAACATAACGTTCTGAGGTTGTTAAGTTACATTATGATCCTTTTTACTTCTCTGTTATGTCCTCAACTTCATAAATAAATTTGTGGACCCTGGGAATGTCTCTCAGCTCCTACAGATTGAAATGCTAGTGTGTATTTTGTCTTAAATAGAATATTTATAAATGCTGTATTATTACTTCAAGTAATACTGATTTTAGAATAATTTCACTGGTACTGCAAAGGCACATATATTAGACAGTCGTATTCGTTAAGCAAAAGTAAATGTTATTACTCTTTGCAATGAATCATCCATAAGAAATCTACTAACCAGTTCTCTATATTTTGACTTACATTTTTATGAATATTTCAGAGTCAGTATGGGGACAGATTTATATTACAAGATGTATTAAATTACAGTTTGAAAATTTTTAGTCTTTACATAAGGTACACTATATCTGATTGCAAACTTCATCTAAAAGGCAAAATGGGGTAACCTTGCATTTCAACTACCTCCAGATCAGCTAAGGGATAGATCTGCAACCAGAAAGCCTCCCTTGCTAGTGAGCAGTTCTGCAACCTTATGAAAAACTATATGGTGAAAGGCCGGGGGGAGGTGAGGTTAGCAGGAGGAGTTGAATACTCCCTAAAAGAAAAAAGGTTTTTTTTACTCGTTTGGCGAGTAGAAGAGTACTGCAAATCTGCCGTCCACATTTACTGTCCTAGTATCTCTTGCTCCAGAAGAAAGTGGTTCCACTTAAAGAGGAACTACAAAGCTCGTGGCATCTATCAGTTCCATAGATACTGCCTAGGTGAGTGTGCCAGTGTCCTCATTGTGATGTTTACTGGTTTCGAAGAAACACAACAACAACCAATTTCTTCGCTAAGACAACCGATTAGCACGCTCACTGTAAGCAGTAATGCATGATGCTGTAATTTGTGTCTCCCAATCTTTCTTTCTTGATATTTAAACCTGTAAATTTTCATGAGAGATTTTCCATTGTTTAAGAAAGGCGAAATAAGAAGATCGTAGTTTTGAATTTTTTATTCGTAGAGAGAGTTTTCATTTTTACGGCCATGACGTTGTGTTAAGTTGCAGGCATTTAAACATGGAGTATTCCCATCTCTCTTCTGATGGGAGTTTTCGTTAGGAATGCAAACATCTATATGCAATTGAAATATCAAACCACATACACTATATAAGATGTAACACTCATGTAAGGTTGTTAAAGTTACTGTATATTAAGTCTCTTCTTTGCCAGTTTTGCTGACGAAGAATATCTTTAAATAATTATATGAATCCTATGAAATTCATAAAACCACTAAACTTAAGAACGAAAGGGTCTTGCTACGAAAGGACATTGTTATTATTATTATTATTATTATTATTTATTATTATTATTATTATTTATTATTATTATTATTATTATTTATTATTATTATTATTATTACAATCCCACCACAGTCAAGTCAGTCATTCCTCCAATCACTAATAATATTAAAACAGCAACAAGACATCACTCCTGCTCATGCGCAGCCCTGTACTGCCTCCTCATCACCAACTTCTTCTCATCTTTCTCTCTATTTGTTTTTCACTCTCGCTCTCGCACTCGTAGGTGGGAGTGAAAAAAACAGATGATAAAGTTACCCCTCAGTTGACCTGCTGCTCTTCTTTTGTATTGCAGGAGGCAAGATAGAAGGTTTTTCCAGGTACTTCAGCGCCTATGCAAATCCATTTTTGTGGATCTGTTACATATGTCTATATCTGCCTATGTCCATTTTCTTTCTAGGCAGTCTACATGGTGTCTGTTAACGCAATTGGACACTTGAACCACTCAGTCTTTTCTTTGGTTTTTTTTTAGACTAAAAGGAACATCTCATATTTTTTTTTAATCTGGAAGGAATTTAATAATTTGTAAACTCCTCCCACATATGGTAGATCATATGAAAAAAATGACAAATTATTTTACAACACCATCTGTTCAGTAGACTGTGAAATGTTATTTGAGGTTCACTGAATGTTTCTGATGGGTTTCTGTAGTATGACACTTGTGTAGGACTGGCTAACATCCTATTTTTTCCAGAGCTGTCACCCATAGAGCCAGCATCAAGTTCTTCAACTAATAGTTCTGTAAGGTAATGCCATCCAATGTGGACATGATCTAATTACAATGATGCCTTGTGTATTCCGAAGATAAAACGGAAAGAGTTGGATAGCCTAGTCATCAACAGAAACTTTGTTTTATAATTGAATACTTGTTTTTAGATGGATGCGACTTTCATGAGTAGAATGTCTTTCCACTCAGATGAAATTGTTGAAAAGATTATTTTAATGCTTCCAGCTACTGTTAAAGACCTCTAGAAAACACAAAACAATCACAGTATTGAATGGTCACTATTGCACCATGTCAGTTTTGGCACCATTTAGATGTGAGCTTTGATAAGATGGTGATAGAAATATTCTGTAACATTATAACGCATGTGTAATTTGAAAGGTCTGTATGGGTTTCTCTCTGTCGTAACATTTACTTGGGAATTCAGAGATGAATTTGAGACAGTGGTACCTCAACAAACACGGATCAAATATGATCAGAGCCAAACCTGATTCACCTCAGAACTTGTAACAAAGACACTGGTTGGTCAAGGGACAGCAGGGCTGTAAGAGGCAAGATGGGAATAAGGAAATTATATATTGGTATATATATAATTTCCTTGAATGCTACATTTACTTTTGGGGACTACATATATCGAGGCTATGGCATGGGTTAACTACTGCCATGTGGGAAGGATTAAACAAAGACTACACTGCTTGAAATGTCTCAAAAAGGCTATACTGCTCCTGCCATCCTTGGGGCTCAGACTACTTTTGCATTTAAGAATGATTCACAGAAACTACTACATTGCCTTTGTGCAAAGAAAAGGATAAAAACTAACCAGCTTTAAGTACAATTGTTTAGAACAATGCAAGTCATGTCACTATTTTATCTGATGTCACTGAAGTGTACCTTTACATCAAGGTTGATTTCAGATGAATCAAATGTTTTTATGAAAAAATTTCTGAGATTAGTAACTAGTAGCATAGCATAGGTAGGTTATAATTTTACAAGACAACATAACTGGAATTACTAGATTAAACAACAAATGTTTTAATGAGATTTGTTGTGTGTATTTTGATTTTTAAATAGAAACAAACATAAATGGTGTTGAGACAACAGATTCACAACTTTCTGTCTACAATAGCACTCTCTTAAGCTACCCTCAGATATTTTATCTTATAAATTCTGAAGAGGGTTTCTTGAGAAGAATTTTTTACCTATATATTCACAACACACGGTTATAACATATTAAATAGTCCAACATTCATATGAACAACTGTCACATGGAGAACATGCAGCCATAGTGATGGTCAGATTTTAAGGCTGTATTTTGTTTGTAAGGATATAGCAATAGAATTCCACACCCTTTCTCAGCAGTTTAACCTTTGTAAGTACTTTGTTTTTGCTGATTACTTTTTTTTAAGAGGTAAAAATTTAAGAATTCTACTCGCATTTCCATTTCTCTAAGGACAACAGTCCTTCAAGAAAGCACAAAGTTGCCCTCTAATTGTGGAAATAAAGGGTAGATGTTGCATCCTGGACATTTTTATGAGGCGTCTATGGACAGTTTGCCACAATTTCCCTTTCTGAGCTGCAAGTAGAAAGGCAACTGGCAACTTCAGCTGATATGCCAGAGACAGCGTACTTCTATGTATGGTATCAAAAATAAGAGATCACTTCCTCTTCCTGTGTTCTCGAATCTATTTGCTGCTGACATCCCTGTAGTAGATTCACTGGTCTGGGGGTAATTCGGTATATGGCACGTACATACACTGTCAATTGTTATTATTTTCTCACTTTGCTTAAAAATCGTATACAGAGACAAACAGTGGTAAACACTTCTTGAGCTCCATCATCAACTGAGACTTTCAGCAACAGCAGTTCAGCCGAGAAGAAGATTTCACACTGAACCAATCGTTGTGTGCATACAACCAACCCTTTTATTAACATGTCATTTGCAAAGTTACTACATTTAGCACCAGTCCTGATACTAAGTCACTGTCACTTTAATTTTTTTTTAAACCTCTCATTTGAAGTAAGCTGTCTTTGAAGTGTCAGCTGGAGTGCGGAAAACTACTTCTATTGGTAACTAGATTTTCGTACAGATTACATTTGCTATATCGTATAGGCTATGCTTTTAAATTAGCAAGCAGTTTTAACACTGCACAGAATGCAGCTACAGGAAAAGGGCTTGTCTAACTGAGACATTTTCTTTATTAAATTTGGGGCAGTGATTCCAATAACTAAATTGGCTTTGTAAAGGTAAATGCTTTGTTAATAACGATAATCCTAGATGCGTACTAGACTTACAAACAATTATTTCCCTGGCTTTACAGGCAGTATTTGCAAGATCAGATGATTCCTCATCCTTTATATTTCATATTGTATAGGTTTTGCCTCATTCAGTAGTGTTCTCTTCATTCTTTGTCAGTTTTTGCATCTGATTCTGTAGTGCATTATTTACTTGCGTCCTCCATTCATTGAACAACACAGGGCTTTCAAGGAAACATTGATTAAATCTCCACTTTTGATGAATACATTTTCATTACTACGTAAAGGGGCACATGTTTGGTCAGGCTGCTGTAATGACAAAAACCATCTCAAATCACGTCATGTTATTTGTTGATCACGTGCAAATTTTATTTCAGACAGCTTCAACATATTAAATTCACTTATAACAACTTCATGTTTACTACTTTATGGTTTGCATTCCTGTACTTTCTCGCACTCACCAAATATTAATACAACACCACACACTATAAATACTATATAGAGTTACACTTGATTCTTCAGTCTTGAGATCCTCCTAGGAGTAATATTGAAAGACCGATTTATAATGGGATCTGAAGGACATAACCTTAGTGTGAAGAGAATGTGTTTGCGGGAGAAGAGTGTGATATCGAAGATGCACATAACTCTTCTCTTTTACATAAGAGAACAGAAGGCGAGGCCATCTGTCAGAACTTCCTGCATCAACACCTGAGTTTCCATTGGGAAGGCTCCGCCGTCGTTCATTGCATCGTCGTAGTAGTAACTGTAGTAGTACCCCTGTGGAAAATATACAATTTTAGTCAATGGTATTACCTTTCTTGTATGTATTCACTGAAAAAATGCAAACATCTCTATATTTGATGCGTGTTTTACTATTATTATTATTATTGTTATTATTATTATTGTTATTGTTAAGGTTTAAATTTCAATAGTATTTTTAAGGGTTTTTTGTGTCATTGCTGAAAAGCGACAAGGAAGTGGGAATGTAATTGAAAGATATTGTTTTTTCAGTTTATATGCTTATTAAAAAAACTTACAGAGGATTGGAAACACATCATTCTACCCACTGAATTGTAAAAGAAGAAGGAAGATGTGAAGTTTCTAGAAGTTAGCTTAATGGAAATAACTGAGTGAAGGACTGTTTGAATATTTGGTGAATACTTGTGGAGTAAAGACAGTCATATGACTTATTTAAACTTCACTTGGAAAATGCTGTCATGTATATAGTTTACATTTTCTCAGCCATAAAATAGCATTGCCTTTAAAGTGAATTGTGTTGAAACACGATGAATTGCAGGTATTAAAATTAAAATGTTGAGACTGCTACTGCTGATTAGTAAGGAAATCTTGATTACTTCGAGATACTTGATAAGCCCCTGTGGGGTCGTTACAAAGCATTAGGCTCATTGCTCTTCTCAAGAAATCTGATGGGAGTAGATCAATGGTCTCCAGAGATTTGTGAAGCCAAGTGTCCTCACAGATATAAAATTAACATCTGCTTTGATTTTTAAGAAACATCCAGCACATGAAAGTGGATTCTGTGAAGCTGCGATGACAGTAGCTATGCAAAATATCAGCGTCCGAAACCCTTGTTGTAGGAGTTTTCAGGTATCCACATTCAAGCTAAAATGGGAAGATGATTTGCAAGTCTAGCAGTAGCAGTGACACTTCCACAGCCAGAAGACATCTGGATGTGAAGTACAGAATCTTCACACAGATTCTGAATTCCAGAGTATTAGGATTTTCATCCTGCAGATCGCCTTTTGGTAGCACAATAGAGCAACATCACTTCTTAAATGATAGGAGGCTTTAAATTTTCGTCTTTTCATGTTAGCATGCAAAGCTTGATATACAGTCCATTGGTAGACAGTATAATCAGCGTCAATATTCTTTTGACCTCACATGTGAAAAAGTTCTATAAATGTTAGCAACGTTGATGTCATTCATGATTTCATGTAATGATGCTTAGATGAACAATCTACGAATAATTATTTGCAGCACTGCAGTATAGGGTTGCCATAATTTGTAGCGGTTATGTATCTAGGGTGTTTTCAGATTGCATTTAAAAGTTATTATCATGGGACTCGGTGCAAATCCGCATCTGAAAGTATACTGGGAACCATGTCACACCAAGAATCAGTAGCCCTCTGAGTTTTAGAGGCTGGATTCCCTAGAAACTTTGGTCTTCAACTGATTGGTCTGAAATGAAGTTATAAAGAGTATTTTCTCGCCTTCGGAAAATTTGGAGGTTCGTTAGTATATAGTTCTCATGTCGCTGGACTGACAAAATGAGATGTGTTCTGACTTGTAGTGTTAGGCCATCAACGAAATGAATGATTTGCATGTCTTCAGTCTATTGTGTTCAAAGGATTATTGGTGGGTATGTTGAAGAAAGGTAGTAATAATCTCAAGCAGAACAAGTAATCTCCTGAAAAGGATAAGGTAGCCCTGTGAATATTTATTGCAGGAATATAATCATCGTGTTAGTACATGCAGTTTGAAACAAGTATCGAATTTCTAATGAGGCGTGTTTTAGTAATCTGAGTCTTTTTAAAGTCTTATAGCAGTTTTTTAAACTTTTGAGTTCTGATCTTTTCAGGATGTTGTAACTTACAGTTTCCATCTTCAGACGTTTAGAGTTTTGGAGAGGTGTCTACTTCTGCTTTTGTAATGGACTTAATATTTCCAAAATTTCTTTTGTGTAAAGGATGGCCTCAATTGTTGGGACTTATGTACAGCATTATTTAAAAGATTGTCAGAAGTGTTGAATAATATTCCTATGAATGTGTCTAGTTATTACTCGAAATTTGAATTAATTAGAAGATAAGATACGAATTGTATTATCGAACAGATGAGCGAAGGAAATTTTTTTTTTTTTTTTTTTTTTTACAAATTGAGCACAGTATTCTCACCATTCAGATTTTGCAAATCTCGTGGTGTTTATGCAACAGATTACGTTGCTTCATTGCAGGGGTATGTAAGAGGTCAACAGAAATTTTAGTAATCACTGCTGGTCTGACATTTTTTGTCCAAGAATGTGATTCAGTTTGAGATCTTGAAGATAGAGGGTAAACGAATATGTGGAATATTTGCAAAGGAATGTCATATTTTAGCTTTTAATTGTAAGGATGTATAGGGTGAATCTTTTTTTTTCATACCATTGCTGGGAATTCTGTATAAATACTTCCAATATCATTTAGAGAATTGTATGAACAGTTTACCAAGTTATTGATTATGCTCATTGAATCATTATTCATTCTTAAGAATAACTTAATAATTACGACCATACCAACCTGGGTACCTAATCGTTCTAAATTCTAAAGATGACTATATCATACCCAGCGTTGCATCAATACCTGGCATTTGGCACAGCCACAATACTGGGCCAGCTGGAGTTCCCTCAACCGCTGCCGTTCCATGTCCCTTTCCAGCTCCAGCTGGGCTTCTCTTTGCGCTTCTCGCTGCGCTTCTCTTTGGGCTAACCTCTGGGCCTCCAGTTGGGCCTCGCGTTGGGCCTCGAGGACTGCTGCCTGTTCCTCGAGAACGCGGGAACTGCGCGAGTTGAGATTGGCCACGGGCAAGATGGGAACTGTTGAAAGAAGGCATTTGTAAGAAAAATATACGTGATTCGATGATCATACACACGTTTCATATATATATATATATATATATATATATATATATATATATATATATATATTATATATATATTATAATATATATATGTATATATATATAATGTGTATATGTATATATATACTGTATAGATATATTTATATGTATAAAAGTATGTATATATACATATACACTGTATAGATATATTTATATATATAAAAGTATATATATATATATATATATATATATATATATATATATATATATATATATATATATATATATATATATTATGCAGAGAGAGAGATTTCCTACAGTTAGCATTCTGCAATACGATTACTCATTGTATAACTGCAATGATCGTCTTTCTGTAAAGACTAGAATAATTTTCCAGTGAACTGAAAAAGTGTTTTTGGTTACGTAGTAAGTGATGTTCCTAATTTTTTATATTGATGATTTGTATAAAATCTCTTAATGGCTACCCTGCCGATATTGCAGTATCATGTAAATGCTATTCGATGATTATTGATAAGAAATGGTTTTATTATGAACGCGCTGTTAGGCAACCCCTGTAATGACGTCATTATTCTTTTATTTCAGGTATAGTACACGCTGTAATTGTCGTTAATTGTCTTTAATAATCAGTTGGTCATTACTGAAATGTAAGTATTTTGGAGTTATTTACTGTTATTTGTTTTATTTTTCTTTAATTTTTTTTCTAGATTGTTATCCAGAATGTTACCATATTTACCTTTGCCAGTTCCATAAATTTCTCTCTCTCTCTCTCTCTCTCTCTCTCTCTAGGTGATATCTCTCTCTCTCTATCTCTCTCTCTCTCTCTCTAGGTGATATAATTCTGAACAGTATTGATTAGCAATATTAATACCAAGCTGCGAACTTATTACATCTTCGTTTCTATAATATGCAAAGTATCATTAACGCCCTTTGAACCAAACTTGAGCTCAACACGTGTATATTTGATCAATTGATTTAGAATTAAAAATTAATCATTAGTTCAATAATTGTGTCAACATTTGTCTCCTTACCTTACAGACCTTCTAGAGAGAATTTCATTTTATACTTCAAATGTAGTAATAACGTTTTATAAGGGAGTGTACAGCATTTAGTAAAAAACTGTATTGTTACCCCAGACGAATTTAGCTCCAAAGCAGCAGTTTAGTGTGTTTTATTATATAAATCTTTTTTATTGAGAAAATTGCCATTTATACTGCATTTTCATGCCTAATTAGATTGAATGATAGCGTGAAAAAATATTAGTATGGCCTCTTATTATTAAGTTCTCATTTGCTTGTAAGTACAGCTACAGCAAAGCTGGCTGAGAAATTTATAACTGTGACCAAACATAAATACACGCGTTAAGTAACCTTGCAGATCACCAGCCATAAATATGACATGAGTGATACATGACAGATTTTAGTTTGGAGTATAACTCGTATTAAAAATATTGAAAAGAATAACTTCTGGAATTTATAAAATATCGAAAGTGGTGGGTGAAATATCGGTTAAAAACTGCAGGTTTTGAGACCTGAAAAAATATGGTTGACCATGAAAGCCTCTGACAGGGACGTGTAATACAGCTAGAGCCTGTAAGTTTTGAAAAAGGCTGGAGAAATCAGGGTCGAAACGATAAATCTTTTAAAAAACAAGAGAAGTACCAGTTGAAAATATATTATTCCTGAACGGAACTGCTCACATACGGGATAGATAATTTATACAGTTCGATGGAAAAATAGTTTTTAGTGAACATTGTCAATTTTTTTTACTAGAAGATAAAATTTAAATAAACTAATAATTCCATTGAGATATGAAAGAACTTTGAAGTCGACAGTTTCAAAATGTACAGTGCTGATGTGTGCCTTGATCATCATCTGTTCAATTGCGATTTACTACCACTTTAAGGATTTCGTCTGTGTGGCCTGAAATACTTGACTCACTAGAGTGGGTAGCCATCCCTTAGTAAGGCAGCTCCATCAATATACGCCTTTTATAGGGTGCACCCTCACTACAGTAAAACATGTTACATGCACAAGTTGGTGGCATATTGCACCCACATCACGTACAGGTTGACAACAAGGCAACAACCATATGTGGAGAAAGAAACTTTGGCCAGTGTTGGACTATCAATAACTCGTTGACTTTGTATTCAACGTTTGTGATGTGTGTGCGATCAGTTGCCGACATCTGTTGGACATGTTCTGCAGTGACCGTTCTAGGTTAGCTGTACCCCTCTCTGGGTCTCGACTACGAAGAGGCAGGACGCGCTCTTCCAGTGACCGAGCTTGTTTGGTTAGCGGTACCTCTCTGGGTCTTATGAGACGTCCACGAAAAGGCAGGAACTTACCTGTAGACGAGACGATGGCTGCTATGTTGGGGTGTGGTGTTGGGCTGGGGGTGTTGTTGCGGGGAGGAGACTCCCTCACGTTGGAGGAAACGGCCATTCCGGTCATGGTGTTTGCCAGGGCTTCCTCGTAACTTGGTGGCAGTTGATAATACGACTGAAATGATGTTTTGTTCGTTAGATGGGCATACATATACACTTATGTATTCAGTTCTGTGGAATTTTGCATGTTCACTGAAAGGTGATTTCAGTTAACAGTTGTTAATAGGTAGAATTACACAGCAGAATTGGTGACCTACGTTATTCTGGTACGAATTGCAATGGTTTCTCTAACCTCTGTAAAGTACACTTTGGATTTCATGTCCTCAGGTAAACTAATATCAGGTAACATTTATCTATTTATTTGGGAGTGGTGATTTGTACATTAGATGACCAAATAGTTAATCTAAAATTGACTGCAGTTATGGGCAAAATATACATCCGGCTTTAACAGAATTAACATATTATTTTAATACAAAAATGTTATCTGATCATAATACTATTCTTGCAAAATATGGAAAATGAAACCTTGATTAACTCGACGAGATGACACATCACGATGTTTTCGCTCTGTCATAGAGAGAAAACATCTTGTTTTTACTGGTATTATTTTAAGAATTTTGATATTGTGCAATTTAACTTATTTTAATAGAACGCCCATTAGGTTTATTGCTTTGAAGGGATTCAAAACATTTTGCACGTGCAATTTTGCGTATCTTGGATGATTATTTTTATACATTATGTTGACATTCGTCGTGAACTATTTTACTTGGTGAGATCTATTTGTGCTATTATCACTAGTTTATTTTTCACGTGGATTATTTTGTTCAAACGGAATGAACTTCTTCACAGTGAATATAAACTGCATGTTTGTTTTGTAATGCCGTGTCTTTGACTGTTAGTTCATTGCTTAATACTTGTAACAACCGCCATACTTCTAAATATTTACTATTCATGGTTACCTTCAGTTCTTATGACTCAGCCACTGCTATGAGATTCACAGCCGGTGTCCCTGTGTTTTTCCGGAATAAAATTTTATCAACGTTCCTGACAAAGATGACACTTTGTCACAGGGTATCTTACATCCCTACCTAATTTTTTACTGTATTCTGTGTTACGAAAGTTGCATAATTCTGGTAATTATAAGAGTAACACCGACTTCTTGTAGACGTCGCCAGCAAACTCAGAGGAATGTCTTTCGAAGATATAATGACGTAACTTATGACGTCATTAACTTGCCTCCTCCTCGATGGATAATTGGCTATTTGTGAAAAAGTCTCAACCTCTAGCAACAATGAAATACAACCAGTACTCCTTGTTTACACTTTGTAGTGGTGGTAGTAGTAGTTGTAGTAGTATATAGGATTTATGCCACGAGGTCGAGTGCTAGAATCCTTGAAGAAAAGGGTTTCCACAAGTAATCCGAGAAATTACTTTTTATCACTGTTTCTCCATTGAAAAATTATATAATTAAAAATCAATCAACAAAGTGAAGAAAACTGGCATTCGTCGTAGCTCCTTTTGATATTTTTCCTAATATGACAGTGACGATCATTGTAATAAATAGACAGTTGGGTGGATTCACTTTATTGTACTCTTGGTGTCCGAAAAAGGGGAAAAATAAATGGTCTCTTGACTTTTGCTGCATAATGTACGAGCAGCTAATTACTGTTAATATTTTCATTTGCTTATTATTATCAGGTTTTATGAGTCCAGAATGACTTGGTCTAATCTTAGAGACAAACAGTTGCTTATTGTAGGTCGTAACTGGATGATCTGCCAATTCATCACTTTCAATTAAGAATCATTGAAGTGAGCAAATTGAAGGACCGAGTATACTTATACCTTTTAGTGTGCAAGCAATCTTGGTATTTAAAAGCCTACCAACAATAGAACTACCATGCCGGTAATATTCTGTGGAATATGAAAACAACTTTCATTATAATGTTACAATTCAGCCATTGTTGTACTCTGTCACCAAGAGGACAGGAACGATCATAGGAAATGACGTGCCCTTACATGGATCCTTTATTTAACATAATTACATATGAGGAAAATTGACATTATAATCAACGTGTGGATTATGGCGTTTCGGGCTAAGCCCAAGCACTGGGACCTATGGAGGTCATTCAGTGATGTATTATAACCCATGACTTTTTTTGGGGGGGGGCAAAGCAAGTTTTAATGTTGTTCCGCAAGTTATATTTTACTAAGAAATCAACAACTATTGCTTTATAGAGCATATATAATTATCTTTCTGCACCTTATGGAAGTCAACAAATGACGAAAACTTGGTAGCCTTGGATGTCCTTACCCAAAAAAGGGCCCTATTATTCATTTACCTGTTCAAGCTTACGTAGGGTTTGCCACGGGACTCCTCACTTCTAAACAATTGTGCAAGTCGAATCACAAAAGCTGTCCTGCAACCACGGGGACAATGACTTATCATAGCCGCCATTCTCGAAGCCTTGACAAGGTACGAATATTCATTCAGAATTTCAGAGACAGCTGTTTGTCGTCATCACCTTGTGGGAGGAGTCGGGACGTCATATGTTTACATCACGTATAACTTTGAACCCATACATTAGAGTGTTCCGCCACTGGCTTCGGCTGCTTTATTTTACTCTTATGAATATACTTTTTTCTAATATAAATAATAAAGAATGGTGCCGAAAATTAAGTAGGGATGTAAGTAATATCTTTTTCAAATGCACAGAAAAAAAGTTATTTCGGAAAAACACCGGGACAGTGGCTCTGAATCTCACAGTAGATACTACTTTAAAACTCCAAGTGTGTTGCCACTCATCTTTATGCAAAACGTTAATGGTCCTTAAAATTCTCACCATTAATGTGTCCAATTATATTTAAGCATTACATAATTAGCATCTGACTTTTCCATATGCAAATTCCTCTTCAGCTTTGATGAACCCTTTGTGGCTGAAATGGCCAAGCCCATGGATCGTTATATTTGTTATATTTTCAATAAGGATTAAGGCATGAAGTATTAAATGTGACAGGGATTACAGGCTTTGATCATTAAAATGCATACGAAAAAAATTGTTTAAAATGACACGTGCTCCATGCCCTCCAGTTTAATCGTTCACTGTGAGTAATTTTGTGGTCACAGTGCATGATATCTGACGTAGGCTGGTATTATTAATTGGACTGCACAACAGAATACGACCTGGGTGAGGTAACTTGGTAAAGACCACCATGCAGTGCAACTCTTTTAATTATGTTGGTTGGTCAGTACATGAATGGGACGGAAATGTAATGAAGATGAAGCCTATATCCAGAGATTTTTTGTATAGTTAACGGTAGTTTCATGTATAGTAACTTAATCTCTGGTTTTAAGCAATTGAAGAAGAGCGTATGCTAGGTATTTATGTATATGTTTGTATGTATGTATATAAATATATGTGTGTGTATGTATATATGTATGTATTTATGTATATCCTTAAAAATCACAGTAGATGCACGTGATTCAGTATGTAAGCGAGTACCACAGGAAAATGACAGGTAGAAGTTCAGTACCAAGCCCTTTCACGTTTATTCACGCCTCGTCGGGGTCCCGACGGTGCGTGAATAAACGTGAAAGCCCTTGGTACTGAATTTCTGCTTTTTGTTGTTTTGTCAATATAACACCTTAGTGTCTGTTTTCTTCTCTAAACTTTCGTCGCAGACCGAATCATAAGTTATCACTGATTTCGTTATACGTTTTTCAATGCCTATGATAATAGCTGTTTATAAGGTAGTAAGTAAAAGCTTTATTTTTATAAACGTCCGCACTTTCTCGCGTGTGATGACAAAATGAACCGCTAGGAGGACTGAGCCATAGATTATATTTAAATTCATGTTGCCCAGTAACTAAGGTGATATTACCATTCATATTGATTCAATATATATATATATATATATATATATATATATATATATATATATATATATATATATATATATATATATATATATATATATATATATATATATATATATATATATATATATATATATATATATATATATATATATATATATATATATATATATATATATATATATATATATGCACAGAATATAATACAAAGGTGAATTATAATGAACATATTCAACTCTTGTAAAAACTGTTGTACAGTATATTATTGCTTATGCTATGAAAGTTACTGTTTAGCCTCAAAAATCTATGTTACTGGTCGCTCAGTTTTGAAATCCTTGTTGCCTACTAGTAAAATTTATACGTTACTATTCATATCGACGAAATACACATATAGTTATAGAATATGATACGAGTATGTGTTGCTATTCACATCGATTCAACATACATGTATATATATATATATATATATATATATATATATATATATATATATATATATATATATATATATATATATATATGCTGTATATGTACATATATATTTATATATACATATGCAGTATATATACTATATATACATATACATATATGTATGTATATACAGTACATACATAGTCATAGAATATAATACAAAGGTGAATTATATATACAGGAGGTGACTCATTCACAGTGCCTTCGGGTTCGACTCACTTCATTCTGAGCAACTTCGTAGGGCGGTGGCGGCGTCACGAGCTGGGCAGCCCTTCTTGCCCCCGTCGATTCCTCGCTCTCAGTCCTTCTGACGGGGGCGCTGCTCCCTCGGCTCCGTGCGTTTTCGCGGCCTTCTTCCCGACTCCTGCTTCCCGAAGTCACCCAGGAGTACGGAGGAGGATCTGCAAGAGCAGGACGATGTTAGATTGGGAGGAGGATCTGTAAGAGCAGGACGATGTTAGATTGGGAGGAGGATCTGTAAGAGCAGGACGATGTTAGATTGGGAGGAGGATCTGTAAGAGCAGGACGATGTTAGATTGGGAGGAGGATCTGTAAGAGCAGGACGATGTTAGATTGAGAGGAGGATCTGTAAGAGCAGGACGATGTTAGATTGGGAGGAGGATCTGTAAGAGCAGGACGATGTTAGATTGGGAGGAGGATCTGTAAGAGCAGGACGATGTTGAGATTGGGAGGAGGATCTGTAAGAGCAGGACGATGTTAGATTGGGAGGAGGATCTATAAGAGCAGGACGATGTTAGATTGGGAGGAGGATCTGTAAGAGCAGGACGATGTTAGATTGAGAGGAGGATCTGTAAGAGCAGGACGATGTTAGATTGGGAGGAGGATCTGTAAGAGCAGGACGATGTTAGATTGGGAGGAGGATCTGTAAGAGCAGGACGATGTTAGATTGGGAGGAGGATCTGTAAGAGCAGGACGATGTTAGATTGGGAGGAGGATCTGTAAGAGCAGGACGATGTTAGATTGGGAGGAGGATCTGTAAGAGCAGGACGATGTTAGATTGGGAGGAGGATCTGTAAGAGCAGGACGATGTTAGATTGGGAGGAGGATCTGTAAGAGCAGGACGATGTTAGATTGAGAGGAGGATCTGTAAGAGCAGGACGATGTTAGATTGGGAGGAGGA
>NC_089762.1:29268390-29273390 GCF_040412425.1 Macrobrachium rosenbergii | reverse complement strand
ATGTGTTTCATACGTGGACACACAAATATGGATATATGTACAGTATATATACATACATATATATATATATATATATATATATATATATATATATATATATATATATATATATATATATATATATATCACACACATAAACATACGTACATATATATATAACAAGTACATATACATATGTATATTTGTATATATATATGTATGTATGCATGTATATATATGTATATATATATTTATATATATATATATGTATGTATGTATATTGCGTCTGTGTGTGTGTGTGTGTGTGAGAGAGAGAGAGAAGGGGGAAATTTAATTGATTCTAACCTTGTCAGTGAGGATTTATATGGAATTCGATTTCTTTTCCCCTTCTTTTCAATACGGAAGTGATCCTTTCACGTATTGTGCAAGTAATTGGATTTTTTGAAAGCTGTGGAGGAAACGATTGTCGATTTTTATTTCCCTGAAATTTTATAGTGGAGAGGTGCGTGCCTTTTGAAAATTAGTATTTTTTCCTTGGTTTTTTGAATTGTTGTGCTCTTTTTTTTTGTTGGTGTGCTGTAGTTATTTAAACTGTTCTTCATTTTGTAACATCAATTTACTCCATTTAAGTTTAATTGATATATTTTATTAGTGACCAGAATGTATAAAACAGATTAGAAATCCAGATGGCATGGCAAGGAGGAAAAATGGAATTAATACTTAGACATTTGTAATAGAGCCATCAAATAGTATGACAGACTAGGTAAAAAGAGCTGTGTGGTGGCTCTGATTATTTTTTTTTAATTCTAACTAAATTATTACTGTTTTTTTATTTATCTTGACTGTAACTTGAACCTTTCATTTGTAAAATTATGCCTTCTTTTAAAAAACACGAGATTCAGGTGCTTTCCATCTGGTAATACTCAAATCCTTAAGGACTTTGTGACAGAATCGACCTCCTTCACCTCATTAATAGGTTCTCACTAATTGTCCCCATAGGGGTGATATTGCCGTGAGTGCACCTTGAGTGTGCACTGCAGGCATTACTTAAGGGTCTTTTCAGCGTCCCTTCGGCCCCCAGCTGCAACCTCTTTCATTCCTTTTACTATACCTCCTTTCATATTTTTCTTTCTCCCCATCTGTATTTCCACCCTATCTAACAGTTGTTTCATGGTACAACTACAGAGGGTGTTCCTCCTGTAACCTTCTTACAGTCGGTTTCCCTTCCCGCGCTGAATGACCTCATAGGTCCCAGCGCTTGGCCTTTGGCCTAAATTGTATATTCTAATCTATTCTTACTAATTGTATTGCAAATGTCTAGGATCATATCAATATACTCCGAAGTCTTTGTTCCTGGTCATTTGAGGTCCTTAGCATCTATACCTAACGAACCCCTCGGCTCTCATCTCCGGGCAGATGGAGTTCACTCTAATTACTGCAATTATTCTTCATTAAAATGAACATAATTGTCCTGTTCTCTTTAGGCTGTCCAGGATTTTGACTGGTGCTAGGAAGGGCCACCCAATCAAAGACTGTTTACCCACATAAGACATGAAATGTGAGGAGGATCTCTCTCTCTCTCTCTCTCTCTCTCTCTCTCTCTCTCTCTCTCTCTCTCTCTCTCTCTCTCTCTTACTAGTGATTTCTCGGAAATAGTAAGTAAAAGCTAATCTAGTAACCACCGTCCTTCGAGGGAAGAGAGCTTGTTTCGTTGCTTGGTTTTTCTTTGAATGCGATGGTAGTTTTTTTGGATTTGATTCATCTGAGTGCCTCCGAGTTCTGTTGGTTTCATGTTTTTCCTTAGTTCAAGAGTCGCGCTCATCTTTGTCTAAACTCTGAAGGGTAACCGAACTAGATATCCCCAGTGACCCTTGGCGTTTCCTTATACATAAACAAGATGCAAAAAACTTCTCGAGAGGTTCAGGGTCGAGCGAAGACTTTCCGACAGATTATAGTTAGCACAGTCAAGGGAAAAAAATGAGAAAAAAAGTTACTTTAATCGCAGTATCTAAACCGTAGCAATTCAACAGATTCTCCCATTTTACGACCTAATGACGAGGAACATAGGAACGAGTTAATTTCGCCGTCTCTTTCCACAGGTAATTACAGTTAATGTATGTCATTTGTCGTCGCTGCCTCTGCAATTATCTCTCCGTTTAGTTCCATCGCTCCTGTCGGGACGTCTGATGTGGACAAAGCTTAAAAGAGGCCATTTCACGGGCGAGATCCTCGGGTCTTGCTTGCACTCTTTTACCAAGTTTCACTCTGATAAGAATGTATTTATTTTTGTATTTGTTTCTGTAACTCACAGGTTGTTGACAGTGTTTACGTATCTTTTGATTCTGGGATTCTAATTATGCTATTATTCACAATTATCCCCATCGTTAGATGCAGCTGTAGTAAACTTGTATGAATAGTCTTAGTGTATTGTGATAAGAATGCATTAATTTTTTTGTTCGTTTATGCAACTAACAAGATGTTGATAGCATTTCAGTATTTATTAATTCTGGATTTATATTTGTGTTATGTATCATAGTTATCACCATCGCTAGATGCAAATGTTACATTTATTGGTCTTATTGTATCGTGAAGCTGGTTATAGTAACAAATGATCTTTCTATTCATGTAGATGCAAAAACAAACAAAAACTCACCCGTAGTTAATCTCTGAGAGTTTATTTTTTCGTTGCCATGGTGACGAGAAGCTATCTTTGAGACTAGTGACCAACGTAGATTAATTCACGAATTGCTGGCTAAGGATTCGTTTCATCTTCGAATATAGAATATCCTTAAGAAGTAAGAAATGGATGAAAGAACACTATGACTGACCAGCAAGCCAGTATGGGCCTATCCAGTGTCCATACACTCTCTCTCTCTCTCTCTCTCTCTCTCTCTCTCTCTCTCTCTCTCTCTCTCTCTCTCAGTTACCTATTATCCTTTGAGCGTCGTATCTATCAGCGCTGCGCGACCGCCGTCGGGTATCCGACACCGACACCTGTCGCACCAGCCTGTTGTTGTTGTTGTTGTTGTTGGTGCTGCTGCTGCTGCTGCCGCTGCCGCTACCGCTACTTCCTCCGGAGCTGCCGCTGCCGCCGCCGCCGCCGCTGCCGCCGCCACTGCTGCTGCTACTTCTGCTGCTACTGCTACTGTTGCCGCCATCGCCGTCGCTGTTGTTGGCGGTGCTGCTGCTGCTGCTGCTGTTGTTGGGGGAGCTTCCGGCGCTGCCCCCAGGGGAGCCGCTGTTGCTCCAGCCGCGCGACGCCGATCCCGAGTCGAAGCTGCTCTGGCCTCTCAGGTACTTGGCGCGAGTGTGGCAATGGCGGCACTTTCCTGCGGGAGAGCGGAGGCGATTAGCAAAGTGTGGGCTAATGGGTCTGCGGGGGCCGGGGGTGGGGGGAGGTTGCATTTGATTGGTCTTTTTTATATTTTTGTATAACGAAGAAATGAAATTGGGTCAATATAGATGTATGAGGATTGGGTCACTGAGAAAAGCATTTGATTGTTCTTTTTCATATATATATATTTTTATTTAACTACAAAGACATGAAATTTGGTTACAATGCAGACAGATTTTTGAGGATTACGTCATTCTGAGCAAAGCATTTGATTGTCCTTTTATATATTTTTTTTATTTAACTGCAAAGACATGAACTTGGGTCACAATATAGATAGATGTTTGAGGATTGGGTCATTCTGATGAAAGCATTTCATTGTTGTTTTTTATATTTTTTTTTTATTTAATTGCAAAGACATGAAATTGGGTCACAATGTAGATAGATGTTTGAGGATTGGGTCATTCTAAGGAAAACATTTGATTGCACGTTTTTATATATTTTTATTAACGGGAAAGAAATGAAATTGAGTCAACACAGATAGATGTATGAAGATTGGGTCATCCTGGCGTAAAAAAAAAATGGTTTCTTAGTATAGCACAGTCCCTTTGAAAGAATTTTTTTTTCTCAAAACAATTGAAGATCAGAAGAGGATGCTAGAATTTATACTATTTATTTTTTCTTTATCTGCATAGAAATGAAACTGGGTCACAAATACATATAGATATATTAGGATTCGGTCATCCTTACGCAAAAGCTTGTTGTCTGGGAATGTGAGGGCCCTATTAGAACAATAAAATGTATGATGTTTTGTGAATATAAAGCAACTAAAGCTAAGAAGAGGATGCTAGATTTTATGCTTATGAAATGGTAACATTCAAAATACCCGTTTGTTTTGGTTTTAGAAGCGATCTTTTGTGACCAAAGTGTTATAAACGTTTTGTTTGCTACAAAAGAAGCAGGGTTGGTCCACTATTGTTCCCGGTGATAGTGGTTTCCATAATTGGACTGAATACCATTCAGTTGTTTTCGTAAATAATTTAATTTGAATTAGAATGAGGGCTCTTGCAACCTGAAATTTTGATTCAATGTGAACGTCTTGGCAATAAAAGGGAACAAAACCATTTCACAAAGCTGTTTGTGTAATGCCTGCTACAAGCAAGAAAACAAATATAAAACAACAAAGCCGAACTGAACCAAACCAGAACCTCGAAAAAGCAAAATAAAAAGCCAAACAGGAGGCATTGGAGTAGTCTGCAAATATTGGGTTTTTGTGTAAGAATCTTGCTGTGGTTTTCAGAATAAGAATCATTTATTGTGTGGTTCCACTTTCCTAATACCATTTAGCAACTTCGTTATTTTGGTTTATCCCTGGCAGTTTGATGCCTTTTGACCGTTGTTTTTACCGTGCCAGTTATTTGGACTTTCAAACGCCCACCTTACGGTCCGTCTGAGGGAACGAAACCATTGAAAAATAATATGGCGATTAAACCATCTCTATTGGCCGTCGTCTCTCGCGCAAACAAGCAACAACGGCTCGGTATTGGTAATACATAAACTGGCACGGGACGAAAGCCCTGGGTGTTTGTGGCCTAACCCGTTATTTGATATATTGCGTCGACCCAGTTATCTTTAGCTTATGTGTTGTCTCGTGTTTGTGTTTGGCAGCGTTATTGTTTTGTCATTTCCA
>NC_089762.1:29260890-29263390 GCF_040412425.1 Macrobrachium rosenbergii | reverse complement strand
TATATGTATATATACATTATATATATATATATATATATATATATATATATATATATATATATATATATATATATATATATATATATATATATATATATATATATATATACATACATACATACTGTATATATAGGTATGTATTAATTACTGTATATATGTATATCAGTCCTCATGCTATGCTGCTCAGGTTGTTTACTGAGTGGCGAAAGTTATATGAAATGTCCACTATCCTGTTGACAATAAGGCATTGCTAGGAAAGTAAAGGCTTGAAGTATACGAATAAAGAGATTCCAAACGATAGCTTCAAAAGTGAAAGTGCTTGGGAACGCATGATTCTTGACGTACCTATTATTTTCGACAAACAGTTTAATATCTTGTCTTTCTGCATTGTAAATCTATTCTCTCAAATTTTGAGACAAAACACTTTGTTAATCCAAAGGCCATTTTACAAGGTTTGTAGTATCTCAGTATGATGAAACAAGCATCCACTGTTATACGCTCAGTTTGGTATCTACGTGGATCATGATTGAAGTTTCTGTCAGGTCAGTTTGATAATGACGGTCTCATCGGTCCTACCATGAAATTGCTTCTTTAGGAATTTTCAAACTACTGAGACATTATGGTGACATAGTAGAAGAGGAAATCCCTACTACAGGGCACATGACCGCCTTCATTTGAGGTCAGTGACAAACACTTCAATGTTCCGAATGTTTTGCCATAAGGGCCAAATCAGGGTGTATGAGAGGGCTTCCAAAACAACTCGAAAGCCAGAAATATAGCAACAGGAACGAAAGACTATGTTATAGCATTTCAAACATGATGTTAAACTAACACAGGTCAGCGTCCGTAAAGCAATAATTATCCATATATTCAGAAGCGTAGTATTTACGGACGTAAAGTGCAGGAACCACGGGAGTTGATGCTAAACAGACCAAAGTTTGGTCGTGAATTATACAGTAGGCGGAAGTTTTCTGCATAGGAGGTCTATCCTGAGTTCTGTAGTTGAAGCTTAACAATAATGGGGCAAGGTTTGTTTTGTTATATAATTCCCTCCCTGAATTGTATACACCATATATATATACGTATATATATATAAATGTTTAAATATATACATAAATATACATATAGAATTCTATAATATATATATATATATTTATATATATATATATATATATATATATATATATATATATATATATATATATATATATATATATATATATATATATAGAATGTACTGGTCACTTTTTACTAGTATGTTATTTATATATATACAGTATGTATATGTATATATATATATATATATATATATATATATATATATATATATATATATATATATGTGTGTGTGTGTGTGTGTGTGTGTGTGTGTGTGTGTGTGTGTGGGTGGTTGTGTGTGTGTGTGTGTGTGTGTGGGTGGGTGGGGTGTGGATATGTATAATGTGCGCGCGTGCCTCTCTATATGCGTGCGAGCTTGTAAATTTACGCATGTCTAACAGTAATATGTTCTCTCGAAATTGATGGATGGCCATCCTGCACCGGAAGTGAAAGAAGGAATTCGGGGAACAAAGGATAAAATAACGTTTCAAACTCTGCGGTGGAAGAGGAGAAAGAGTACGGGTAATTAATGGCGAGGCAAAACTCTATCACGAAGTATTGTTTGCGAAAAAATAAAAGCTGTGGTAATGCCACAAGGTGGAGAGAAAGATTGCTTTTAAAAGCAACTTTGGAGGTGTTTTTTTTAGTAAAGACGAGACGAAGTCTAATTGAATTGGATGGAGATTTTGGTTAATGATTAAAGTATCTGTGCAGTTTCATACTCAAGTTTGAGTCTCTGTAAACAAACGAAAAATGTTTGACAAAGATGACAATATCCAGCGTAGAAGTAGATGACTTTCTATGAAAACAAATCTGGTTTTCTCAATAAAAGTACGAAAGTAAATAACGTGAGATGGATGAATTTCTTTAAAGACAAGTTTGGTCTTCTTAATAAAAGTACCAAAATATGCAACATAGAAATGAAAGTATTTCCTAAAGACGAGTTTGGTCTTTTTAATGAAAGTACGAAAATATGCAACATAAAATAAAAGTATTTCTTAAAGACATCTGAGTTTCTTAGTAAAAATACGAAAATATACAACGTAGCAATGAGTGAATTTATTTGAAGACAAATCTGGTCTTCTTAACAAAAAATACGAAAATGTACAACAGAAACTAATGAACTTCCAGGAAGAAAAATCTGATGTTAATGAAAGTACGAAAACATCTACTGTAGAATGGATGACTTTCTTTGAAGATAAAACTGGTCTTCTTAATAAAAGTAAGAAAATGCGCAACGTAGAAATGGGTGAATTTCTTTGAAGACTAATGTGATCTTAATTAAAGTATGTTCCTTACAAGGTGACTGATGACTTACTACAAGTTTTGAGGCTCTGCAAACAAAAGAAATTGTTTTTTCAAAGATGAAAATATCGACGAAAGGAATGAATTAATTTTTCTG